>NW_027069739.1:298047-394491 GCF_002906115.3 Quercus suber
ATGGGCATGTGAATTAAGGATTTGCTAAATGTACCTCTCAAGGATATATCAATGGAAGGGTGAGAGTAAATGAATTTAGAGAATCAAAGGATGAAGATTGTGGATGATTCAATCTTGTTTTCTCTAAGGTTTCTCTCTTAAAATTCTCTCTAGAAGCTCTCAACATTTCGTGGTATAAAGGTATTTATAGTAGTGTGTACAAGGAATAATAAAAGTTATGTTTCAACCAAACAGCGTATTCTGGTGGCTCAACCTCGCGACCAAAATGAGTCGCGAGTTTGAGTCCGAGCTAACTACTTGGCTAGGCTAAAGGTTTTTTTCTATAATGCTACAGCTGGAGTGACCCTTTAGCTCCCTTGCATGCTTCACACATGTGCCACCTTTGGCGACTCGCTAGTCGCGAAATCCAGTCGCGAGGCCTTTCTTGAGTGCATAAATTTGAGTTTTCTTCACATTTTCTTACACACTACCCTTACATAATTCCCATCTAAATACAGGGTATCTATTTCTAATTACAAGCAAATTTGACATGGAATAAAGCGCAACACGTGATTGAATAAATTCACCTTACAGCGTTGATCGCTTCTTAACTATGTCTCATGGTTTGTAAGACGCATTTGAACCTGGTTGTTGGTGGAGTAGATGACATTAGCTAGTCTTCAAATATGCTCATGCAAACCCTCAACCAAAATAGTCAACCTGTCGGATGAGAGCTAGATTGTTTAGGCTAAATGCTAGTAGTTTGCGGCTTAAGAGTGTGAGGAGCAGTCTCAGTATGCCCAGGGGTAGTGTGAGCAACTAAGACATGACTAGAAGGAGTGACATGTGGGACAAATTCACTCTTTGGTGTTTTGGATGGATTTGTTTTTCTTTTTAGCAGAAGAGTGACTTTTGCTTTTTGAAGAGACACCATGGATATTGGGCGTTGACGAACTAGGATCATTCCATCTCTTGGCAGATGAACACCTTTAGTACCATGATTTTCATGATAAGACTATAGAAAGGAAGAAATCTGTGTTGTTGTTTGTGCTGCTGTTTCCCTACAGTCTGGAAAATGTGAGCGCAAATATCAATCGAAGCTCCTGTGATGAGATCACACTAGAACTGTGCTCTTCCAAGATTGATGAATCCTGTGTTGGACAATGGATAGAGATTGGAGAACATGATCAATGTGAGAGTCTTTAGTCCAAGTTCAACTTTGCAGTTCCAATGGATGTGCTTTGGCTGAGACCTCATGATCAGCTCAAGAATTTAAAGAATATTTGTCACCGGAGTAAGTCTGTCATTATATGGAAAGATGTCCTATTTGCTCGTCGAGTGATGCGAAGGATCTTACAGGTAGTCCGGAGTGACGATATACTGTTTTCCTCAAACCCAACACTTCAGTTCAACTCCGGTGAATCTATCATTCGAGTAGAACTCCTTAACTAATTCATCAATTGGATCCTCAAAGTTTCTGAATAGATTTGCCCAATCTTTATTTGCAAAAATCCTAGGGACAAAAGTGGATCCTAGGGTGTCAAACTAGACAATACGTTCCACCACAGTGGAGTATCCTTAAAAATGCTGGAGAAAGTTTGAGAATCCAAGGGAGTCTTAAATCTCTCGCTGTTGGAGACTTTGAACAAATGTCGGGTCCTCTTTGATATAGGGGATGATGTAAGGTCAATCACGGTTCTTTACTATGAGAGGAGTAGCGATACATCTACACAAACAGACACAAAGCAGAGAAACAAGTGCAAAACACAAAACAAGAATACAAACTTGATTAGTACCAAGTTAGTCCATAAAATAAGCAAAGTTCCTAAAAGGAACAAACACAATGTCACATATCATGTTACAATGCTGATACATGTAATATCAATGAAATGCAAAACAATTGACATTGTGCAGTGTGTGCAACAAGTGTGCATGTGGTGTGCATATACGATGTATGTGCAAAGGCATGGCTAAGCACATTTGGGAAAAGTGTGTAACAACACACACTCGATTATCAAAACATGATAAACAAGTCCAATCATGGTAATCCCCAAAGTTTGGAACTCATTGGAGTCCAAAACAACACCAAAATGCCATTTGGGCATTTTTATCAAACCTTGTATGCACCTATAAACACTAACATGTGGGCAATGCATGAACATGAGTGAAACTTGCCTAAATACATGTTAAAATTTCCACAATTGGCCAACACAAACACAAACAAACCAAATGGGAAAAAGCCTAATCAAGAAATTGAAAGAATTTTCACAAAATTGAAAATTTCCAACCCTTTTTCAAATAAACCCAAATCAAGTAAAACCTAAAATTTTCTGCATAATCTAAGGAAATACAGAGAAAATATTGTATAAACATACCCTAGAGAAGATTTTGAAATGATTGCACTTGAAATTGTTGGGTTTTTGAGTGAAAATGAGTTTTGGGTTGTTTGAACTTAGGGGAAATAATAATAATAAAAAGGTAGATTTGAATTTTGCCTACCAAATAACAAAGGTCATTATATATATATATATATCAAGTAAATTGATATTAGTAACACTTAGAGGTTTGTTATGTAAAAATGTGTTTTTGTTTTGGAAAGGACCATTGAACATAGGAATGGGTTATGTGATCGATTTATTTTTGGGTTCTTTGGATCAAGTTTTAATTTTAAATTTTTGGCAGGGGGAGGGAGGAGAATGGTGTTTTTTTTTAAATTTTTTAATCCTAACCTTTGAATTTTATAGCTCTATATACTGTTTAAAATAAAATTAAACTTTAAGGGGCCATGGTCTTTTGAATTATTAAAATTCCGTCCATAATACATACTAAATAACTATATAATAAAAGTTAGGTATTGCAAACTGTGATTGGATTAAGTAGTTTTCTTTTTAAACAACAAGTAACTACACTCTCTTTAGAGCATTCTCATCAAGAATTTCAAAAAGATTAGCATTTAGCATCTCAAAAACCTACTTTATCAATTTTAATAACTCACTTTACAATACACCCAACATCAAAGATTTTATATTTTTTACTACTTCATTAAAATTTTATTATTTTTATTATTTTTTATTCTCAATCTCATTGCTTCCACGACCAACAAACCATTGCCACTACGGACAGCGCACAGCCCACACCACCACCACCACAACCTCAACCCCTAACCACAAAAAAAAAATAAAAAAACAAAACAAAACCAAAACACAATCCAAAACCCCTACAACCGGCCACCACACTAGAGGGGAAAAAAAAAAAAAAAACACAACCGGAACCACCAAAAACCACAAATTGGAATTTCCGCCAGCCACCAGCCATGTTCACCACCACCAGCACCATTGTGGCAGCCAAACCCATTGCAAAAACCCAAAACAACCAACATTAGCCCCACCACCTATTTTGGCAGCCACAACCCACGGAAAAAAAAAAAAAAAAAACAAAACAAAACATACCATAACAACCACCATCATCAACAACCTACCACAAAACTCATTAAAATAGACCAACACTGTCAAGCAACAACAACCATCAGAACACAAGTTACCTCAAATAAAATATATATTATATATATATATAAACCAAACAATCCACCAACACCACCATCCGTGGCAAAAAAAAAAAAAATTCAACACCACACAGCACCACCACTACCACTGTGATTTTTCAATTGTTGATGCCGGTGAAAGAAGAAAAGAGAGAAGAAGTAAGACCAGTGAGAGAAAAGAAAGAAGAGAATAGTGAGAGAGATCAGAGAAGGAATATATATATATATATATTTGTTTACAATCTAGCTACAGTGAGCTGTTATCAATAACAGCTCATTGTAGTTGAATGCTAAATATTTAGCATTTAGCATCTTTAATGTAGGTATGTTTTTATGATTTGAGGTGTTAAAAATGCTAAAACATAGCATTTTAACATTTTTACACATTTGATGAGAATGCTCTTACACAAGTGACATGCAGCAAATGCAATAAAATCACAAACACATTGCTCTAAGGATCTGTTTGAGATCCGCTAATTTTATTGAAATTGAAAACTTTTGCTAATACTACCGTAATAAATGTAAAAGTTAGCTGAAATAGTAAAGTAGGACTCATAAATAGTACAAAAAATGTAGTAGAGCCCATGAATAGTAAAAAATAAGTTAACTTTTTAATTTGAAGCTAAATGCAGACTAAGTAAAACTCTAATAACATTTTTTTTTTTTTTGAAATTTACAATACTATATTGATTAAAACTAAATAAGAAGATTTTGAAAAGGTTTTTTTATTATTTTTTTTATAATTAAATATTATAAATTTTGTTTTCAATAATAATTTAGTTTTACATGATTTGCCCCATGTAACTTGAATTTTTTGTTTTCAATAAAAGTGTACAAAATTCAAACTAGGTAGTTAAATACGATAAGGTTAGCTTCTCACCCCAAAACAAAAAAAAAAAAAAAAAAAAAAAAAGGCGATAAGGTTAGGTTTAATGTTATTGTTTGCTATTGCAACCTTAAGTCCCCTGATAGCTTAATGGTACCAAAATAAAAGCTAATCCACAAATGCCCTGAACAGCTAAATATTTTTCTATAAAAGCTTATCCGCATATAGGACTCCAGCAACACTTAGCCTAAAATGGATTTTCTTTCACCTTCCCTATATTCTACTATAGCTGGACTTATTGCTCTAATTCTTTTCTCCCATTATCTTCTAAAGAGGTCAAGAGTTGGCTTAGCCAAAACAGTACCTATTGCTCCTGGTGCATGGCCTGTAATTGGTCACTCCCTCTGTTAGGGGGAACCCAACCTCCTCACCTAACTTTGGGAGCCATGGCTGACAAGTATGGACCACTTTTTACTATCAAGCTTGGATTGCATCCAGCTTTGGTGGTGAGCAGTTGGGACATGGCCAAAGAGTGCTTCACCACCAACGACTTGGCCGTGTCATCGCGACCCAATATTTTAGCTGTAAAGCACATGGGCTATAACTATGCATGTTTGGATTTGCACCCCATGGTCCCTATTGGCGTGAATTGCGTAAAATAATCACGTTAGAGCTACTATCAACCCGTCGGCTTGACCAGCTTGCCTATATTCGAGTCTCTGAAGTTGAGATGTTCTTGAAAGATCTATACAAACTTTGGACCAAGGAAAAGAACGGGTAGGCCAAATTTTAGTGGAGTTGAAGCAATGGTTTGGGGACATGAGTCTCAACGTGATTCTTAGAATGATCGCTGGAAAGCGGTACTTTGGTGTTAATCATGATGTTGTTCATGAAAAGAGGCACGGTGCTGCCAAAAGGCAGTGCGGGATTTCTTTAATTTAATGGTTTTGTTTCTGGTGTCGGATGCAATTCCATATCTCAGGTGGTTGGATTTGGGTGGACATGAAAAGGCCATGAAGAACTGCAAAAGAGATTGACAACATTCTTGGGGAATGGTTGGAAGAGCATAAGCGAAAGAGAGTCTCCGGTGAAACTAAAGAGCAAGATTTCATGGACGTAATGCTTTCAGTCACTGATGGAGCAGACCTAGGAGGTTATGATCCTGACACAGTCAACAAAGCCACATGTTTGGTATGCGTGCTTCCTCTCTTAAAAAGGAGAAAATAATAAGTTGATATGAGTTATGTTCTAAACAATATGTCTAAATACACAATAAATTTCACATGATTGATGTATGATAAAGAAATATCATAGCAGTCATGAAAGTATTTTGCACTAATCACAATCTATCATATTAAAATGTGAAAACATTTATGAAATTTGTCATGCCTATACTATTGTTGTGTTTTTTAAACCACTAAAACGATATGGATTGCTTTGTTTTATAGTATCATTTGGACATGAATAACAATTTTCATTTTGCAGAATTTGATTGCAGGTGGAAATGACACCATTGTAATAACCTTAACTTGGGCAACGTCACTATTGTTGAATAACCGCCATGTATTGAAAAAGGCCCAAGATGAGCTTGACGATCAAGTGGGCAAGGAAAGAATTGTAAACAAGTCGGACATAAATAAGTTGGTGTACCTCCAAGCCATAGTTAAAGAGACTTTACGTTTGTATCCCGCGGCACCACTATCAGGACCACGTGAATTCACCGAGGATTGCACCATAGGTGGTTACCATGTCCCAAAAGGCACCCGGCTAATCCCAAACCTTTGGAAAATCCAAACAGACCAACACAAATGGTCAGACCCATTAAACTTCAAGCCGGAAAGATTTCTCACCACCCATAAGGATGTTGATTTCAAGGGGCAAAACTTTGAGTTTATCCCATTTGGAAGTGGTAGAAGAATATGCCCTGGAGCATCTTTTGGAGTTCAAATGTTGCACTTAGCACTTGCTAGTTTTTTACACATGTATGACATTTCTACTCCCTCTAATGTAAAGGTTGATATGACTGAGAGCTTTGGAATCACAAACTTGAAAGCCACCCCACTTGAAGTTCTCATCACACCGCGCCTGCACCTCACGAGCTTTATGGATTAGTCCGTCTAAATAGAAGTATAGAACTCAAGCATACTTCTAAGTGTTGTTGAATTTTTCTTATGAAGTTTGATGATGTAAAATGGAAATTTCAGTACCTATATAACACTTTTGTCAAATATCATGACTTGCACTTAATATCATACTTCCGGTGCTCTAATTGGTGTATTGATCCTAATGTTTTGGTACATGCTAAAAGTCAATATAAGAAAACCTTTGAACGAATAATAATAATATTTGTGATTTATATACGTATTATGATGATGAATATTATTACGGATTCCATATAAGAGAAACTTAAGCTATTCATACATGACGTTCATATCACTCTTTTGACAATCACATTTACTATGTCACCTAATCTCAATTGGGAAGAATGACATGCTCGCTTGAAAATTAAATTAAATTATGTCAATAATATAATCTGCATTCTACATGCATATTGTGGCAGAGGCACTCATGGCCCCACTAAATTTCAACGGTTTGTAAATGTTGAAAAAAGTATTTTCTTAAAAAAAAAAAAAAAAAATTGAATGCGCTCTTTCACATTGATCAAAATTTAATAGCTTGATTCAAAATATAAACATAGACACAATTGTGCAATTTCAAATTGAATTACAACAGCCAATCAACTACTTTTTTAACACAATGAAAAAAAAAACTGTACAAACCAACATAACTCAACTACTTTGTCGAATGCCCTTCACATTTTTAATTTGAAACATGAATCACCACATGTTTATGATGTAACTTCACAATGAAAGAAAGTTTTGTATACTTGCAATTAAGAAAAAGTTTTTGTTCATTATCCCCTAGTTTCTGAAAAAAGTTAGCTGCATCATTGTTGGGCTCTTTAGGAGTACCGTCGTCCCTTGAATCTCCAGCTACACAACTGGCTGCTTTGAAAGCTGCATGATAATCATCTACCATCTCAGTCAAGCCATCCCCATCTAAAGTAGAAATACAAATAAAAGAAACTTGGTCAAGCCTACTAACAAAAACAAATAACTGTGCACACGCTTGAACTCACCTCCATTCCCTAACAATAACAATAACTATTTTACAAAAAAGTTATTGTAAGTTCACACCAAGTTACAAATATAATGGAAACTTGCAGTTTAAAATTAACTAAAAAAACCCCGCCCAACAAAAAAAAGGCTAAAATGTTCTAACACAAATGCCAAAGAATTTGAGTACCTTTTGTAACGTTGAATTTATTCATTCATTTCGTTAGCTTTATTCCGTGCTAAATTTGCCTGTAATTCAGTATTTAGAAACCTTATATTTAGGTGGGAATAATGTAAGAGTAGTGTGTGAGAGAGTGTGAAGAAAAACTCAATAGTGTACACTCAAGAAGAGCCTCGCAATTGGATCTCGCAATTGGAGAGTCGCCAAAGGCGGCACACGTGTGAAGCATGCAGGGAGAGTTAAAGGGTCACACCAGCTGTTGTACTACAGGACAAAACCTCTAGGAAGTTAGCTTGCGACTCAAACTCGCGACTCGTTCTAGTTGTAAGCTCGAGTCGCCAGAATGCCCTGTTTGGTTGTAATTGACTCTTTGCATTCCTCATACACCCTACTATAAATACCCTTATACCTACAAAATGTAGAGAGCTTCCAAAGAGAATTTTGAGAGAGAAACCTAAGAGAAAAACAAGATTGACTCATTCACAATTTTCATCATTTGATTCTTCAAATTCCTCTACTCTCACCCTCTCAATTGACATATCCTTGAGAGGTACATTAACCAAATCTTTATCTTACCATAGTCATATCTATGAGAAGGCTTTTTAGTGCTTGAGAAGCAGTTCAAAAGGGACCAATTTATTTTGGTTCGTGCAATAGGTGATTGAGGGATCCGGTAAATTATAGAAGACAAGATTCGGCATAACCCTGTTGGAGCAAGAAATTTGGAGGGCTTAGGTGCATTGGGTAGATTAGGCTTGGAGGGTTTTCTGCTATTCATTTATCCCAGCTTTTTTCTCTAGTGGAATATTGACTGCTTGGAGGGTGGCGGAGAGGTTTTTTGCCGAAGACTTTGGTTTCCTCTTCGATAACACATCGCTATGTTATTTTTGTGTTTGCATCTCTCTTCTCTTAATCTTTGCCTTTTAATTACTGCTGTGGATGTGATTAATTTCGGTTTAGATTGTTTTACCAATTCTGTTTTAGCTTATTTTCATATTTTGCACATACATTGTTTGATTATAAACTTGTATTGGTAATTTGTGAATTGGGGATCTAAACGTTTATAGGTGTTTTACACACTATTTGAACATTCACCTTTAATCTCAGCTTCAGTATATGGTGTTGTTCTAGACCTATTCCAAAGAAAGATGAGAAAAAAAAAAACTTGATTCAAAATATAAACATAGACACAATTGTGCAATTTCAAATTGAATTACAACAGCCAATCAACTACTTTTTTAACACAATGAAAAAAAAAACTGTACAAACCAACATAACTCAACTACTTTGTCGAATGCCCTTCACATTTTTAATTTGAAACATGAATCACCACATGTTTATGATGTAACTTCACAATGAAAGAAAGTTTTGTATACTTGCAATTAAGAAAAAGTTTTTGTTCATTATCCCCTAGTTTCTGAAAAAAGTTAGCTGCATCATTGTTGGGCTCTTTAGGAGTACCGTCGTCCCTTGAATCTCCAGCTACACAACTGGCTGCTTTGAAAGCTGCATGATAATCATCTACCATCTCAGTCAAGCCATCCCCATCTAAAGTAGAAATACAAATAAAAGAAACTTGGTCAAGCCTACTAACAAAAACAAATAACTGTGCACACGCTTGAACTCACCTCCATTCCCTAACAATAACAATAACTATTTTACAAAAAAGTTATTGTAAGTTCACACCAAGTTACAAATATAATGGAAACTTGCAGTTTAAAATTAACTAAAAAAACCCCGCCCAACAAAAAAAAGGCTAAAATGTTCTAACACAAATGCCAAAGAATTTGAGTACCTTTTGTAACGTTGAATTTATTCATTCATTTTGTTAGCTTTATTCCGTGCTAAATTTGCTTGTAATTCAGTATTTAGAAACCTTATATTTAGGTGGGAATAATGTAAGAGTAGTGTGTGAGAGAGTGTGAAGAAAAACTCAATAGTGTACACTCAAGAAGAGCCTCGCAATTGGATCTCGCAATTGGAGAGTCGCCAAAGGCGGCACACGTGTGAAGCATGCAGGGAGAGTTAAAGGGTCACACCAGCTGTTGTACTACAGGACAAAACCTCTAGGAAGTTAGCTTGCGACTCAAACTCGCGACTCGTTCTAGTCATAAGCTCGAGTCGCCAGAATGCCCTGTTTGGTTGTAATTGACTTTTTGCATTCCTCATACACCCTACTATAAATACCATTATACCTACGAAATGTAGAGAGCTTCCAAAGAGAATTTTGAGAGAGAAACCTAAGAGAAAAATAAGATTGACTCATCCACAATTTTCATCCTTTGATTCTTCAAATTCCTCTACTCTCACCCTCTCAATTGACATATCCTTGAGAGGTACATTAGCCAAATCTTTATCTTACCATACTCATATCTATGAGAAGGCTTTTTAGTGCTTGAGAAGCAGTTCAAAAGGGACCAATTTATTTTGGTTGGTGCAATAGGTGATTGCGGGATCCGGTAAATTATAGAAGACAAGATTCGGCATAACCCTGTTGGAGCAAGAAATTTGGAGGGCTTAGGTGCATTGGGTAGATTAGGCTTGGAGGGTTTTCTGCTATTCATTTATCCCAGCTTTTTTCTCTAGTGGAATATTGACTGCTTGGAGGGTGGCGGAGAGGTTTTTTGCCGAAGACTTTGGTTTCCTCTTCGATAACACATCGCTATATTATTTTTGTGTTTGCATCTCTCTTTCCTTAATCTTTGCCTTTTAATTACTGCTGTGGATGTGATTAATTTCGGTTTAGATTGTTTTACCAATTCTGTTTTAGCTTATTTTCATATTTTGCACATACATTGTTTGATTATAAACTTGTATTGGTAATTTGTGAATTGGGGATCTAAACGTTTATAGGTGTTTTACACACTATTTGAACATTCACCTTTAATCTCAGCTTCAGTATATGGTGTTGTTCTAGACCTATTCCAAAGAAAGATGAGAAAAAAAAAAGGGGGGGTATGTTTCGTAATTGTATTTTTTTTTTTTCTGTTTTCAAAAAAAAAAAAAATTCTATTTTTGAGACTAAAAACCTTGTTTGGCAACTCAAAATGGACAGAAAATAAAAACTGTTCTCAAAACTCAATTTGTGAAGGAAACTAAAAACATGTAAAAGACTGTTTTCAATTTCTAATTTTCAAAAGTCAATGAAAACACACATTTAATTTAATGAATCTGTCTCATTTAATAAGTTAGCATTAGAGTTCAAATCCTAGTAGCAACATATTTTAGTATTTTTTATTTTTTTCTTCAAAAAACTATCTTTTTAATTTCAACTAACAAAACATGTTTTTGATTTCAAAAATACAAGAATTTTTTTTTCTTTATATTCTCAAAAACAAGTTTTTAAAAATAGAAAATAAAAGCCCTTACCAAACATAACCTTAATTTTTTGTAGCTACTGATGTCTCAGCCAATTGCAAGAATGCATGTCCAACATATTAACTTCCCTTGATATGGATCAAACATTATTCATACGTGCATCAAACATGAGTATCAAGAAAAGTCATTTGAACTATAAAGTTGAATTTATTCAACTATATGTTGGCTTTATTCCGAGTAAAATTTTCTTGTAATTCAACATTTAGAAACCTTGCATTTAGGTGGAAATAATGTAATGGTTGTGTGTGAGAGAGTGTGAAGATTTGATCAAGAATGTGCACATTTGATCAAGAGTGTGCAACAAGAAGGTGACTTGCTAAAATGAAGCACACGTGTGAAGCATGTAGGAAGATGAAGAGTTAGGACACTAGATCACTACAAAACAAAAAGTACAGTCTGGCCTAGTCTGGTAACTCGCGATTAGAACTCACGACTCATCCCAGTTGCTAAGTGACTTGCCAGTGCAGGAAGATGCATGCAGATGAAGAGTTAGGACAGCTAGATCACTATAAAACAAAAAGTACAGTTTGGCCTAGTCTGGTAACTCGCAACTGGAACTCACGACTTATCCTAGTTGCTAAGTGACTCGCTAGTGCACCCTATTTTTGCTAGGAATTCTGGTGTTTGGTAGTTGAATTCAAGGACAACCAAACCTCCAAGAATAGAGGAAGGATAAGAACAAAGAGATAGAGAGAATTGAGAGGAAAATTGTGGTTAAGAACATCAATCCAGTACATACCTTTCTACCCTCATCTCCCTAGTCTAATACCCTCAATAACCAACTTCCTAACCATCCCAAGCCAACTGTGTAACCACCTAGCCAGCTAAGCCCTCTAACATATCCTAACTAGCTAACTATATTACTAACTCTATAGCAAAACAAATTTGATGTAGATACATCACCAATACAAGGGTATCTATACTAAAATACAAGTATACAATGCCAGTTAGGCAATTACAATATCATATATAACACAATCTCATTGTACACTCTGGCAGCACTGACACATGCACACCTCATCAGTTACTCACGCATGCCCCATCAGCAACACACACACCCCTTATCAATAACTCAAGCACACCCTTCAGCACCACACATATGCAACACCACACGCGTGACTCATCAACCACACACGCACTCATCATCAGCACCCCACATATGCAACAGTACACACATACTCTCACACTCCTAAAAATTCCCTCCCCTTCAAAGCACCTTGTCCACAAGGTGTGGAAACTTCTGCTGCAAATCAAGCAAATTCTCCCAAGTAGCATTATCCATGCTTTCACCTTGCAATTGGACCAGCACCTGGGTGATAAGCTTATTTCCTAATTTATGGGATCTAGTAGCCAAAGTAGCCACAGGTTTAGGAGCAAGAATCTGATCCACATTCACAATAGGCAAGAAAGGTCTAGGAACCACATCAGCACTTAATTTAGCCTTGAGGTTTGAAACATGGAACACATGACGAATTTAAGACTCTGTAGGCAAATCAAGTTTGTAAGAGACCTCTCCAACCTTCTACAAAACCTGAAAAGGGCCATAGAAATGAGAAACTAGCTTTCCAAACTTCCTAGACTAGACAAAAGTTTGCTTGTAAGGTTGTAGTCTGAGATAAACCCAATCCCCCACATCAAAAGACCTGTCTACTCTCTTCTTGTTAGCAAACCACTTCATCCTTCCTTGAGCAACAATCAAATTGTGCTTGAGCAAGGATAAAAGCTGTTTCCTATCCTTCAAAAATGAATCAACAATTGCCACCCTTGTAGTTCCTGGAACATAATCCATAACCTTAGGAGGAGGATATCCATAAAAAGCCTTAAAAGGAGTGAGCTTAAGAGAAGTATGGAAGTTAGTGTTAAACCAAAACTCAACTAAAGGAAGCCAATCCACCCAAGAATGAGGTTTTGTCAGCAGCAAAAGCCCTTAAATAGTGTTCTAAACTCTTGTTCACCACTTCAGTTTGGCCATCAGTTTGAGGGTAATTAGAAGATGACGTAGCCAAACCAATCCCTTACAATTTCATCAATTCAGACCAAAATTTAGAGGTGAACACTGGGTTTCTGTCACTTACAATAGTAGAAGGCATACCATGTAACTTAAAGACAAACTGCATGAACAATTGAGCTACCTTGGCAGCAGTGTAAGGGTGAGTCAAGGGAATGAAGTGAACATATTTAGTGAGCCTGTCCACCACAACAAACACCACTGACTTCTGTTGAGACTCAGGCAAACCCTCCACAAAATCCATACTAATATCAAGCCAATGCCTATTTGGAACAGTAAAGGGCTGTAACAATCCAGCAGGAAAGCAAGTATCACTCTTCAACTTTTAGCAAACATCACACTCGCTTACAAATTGCTTCAAGTCCTTTACCATACCAGTCTAACAAAAGTCTTTCTTGAGCCTATGGAAGGACTTCAAATACCTAGAGTGACCCTCTAAAGGACTAGCATGCACCTACTGCAACACAATAGCCTTCAAATTCTGAGTAGACCCTCCCAAGTACAATCTTCCCTTATAAAACAACAGATCATTGCAAAGGGCAAAACCAACAGGAACATTCTGCCCAGACTGAATGGCATGAAAGATTTTCTAAATAGCAGGATTAGTCACATAACTTGATTTGAGATCATCAAGCCAAGTGGGAGTGGGAAAGGAAATGATGCATAAGGTGCCAACACCATCAAAATCAGTAGCAACATCCACAGAATCCACTCTTCTAGACAATGCATCAGCAACAAATTCTCATACTTATACTTAACTATAAAAGCATAACCAAGAAGCTTGGTGATCCATTTTTGCTAAGCAAGAGTTCCAATCTTCTGTTCTAACAAATATTTCATACTTTGATGGTCTGTCTTGATCACAAAAGGTCTTCCAAGTAGATAAGGCCTTCACTTCTTCACTGCCACCACCAATGCGAACAATTCCTTTTCATAAGTGGAAAGAGTAAGGTTTTTACCCTTCAAAGCTTGACTGTGAAAGGTAATTGGCTATGGTTTTGCATTAAGACGGCCCCAACAACCAACCCAAATGCATCACACTCTACAATAAAGGGCTTGGTGAAGTCAGGTAGGGCCAACACAGGTGGATTTGACATGGCATCATTGAGGAGTTGGAAAGCATAAGAACTCCAGAAGTCCAAACAAAGGAATCCTTCCCTAACAAGGCTGTCAAAGGGGCTGCAATATGGCCATAACCATTTACAAACTTCCTAGAATAGCCAGTTAAGCCTAAGAACCCCCTTAAAGCCTTAACATCCTTAGGAATAGGCCAATGATGCATAGCAGCAGTCTTTCTTGGATTTGTTTTGACCTCTTCACCTGAAATGAGATGCCCCAAATACTCCACTTCCTTACAAGAAAACACACATTTAGATTGCTTAGCATACAATTAATGTTGAACCAAGGTCTCTAACACCAAACGAAGATGCCCCACATGATTAATCAAATCCTTGCTATAAACAAGAATGTCATAAAAAAAACCAAGATAAATTTCCTTAAGAAGGGTTTAAAAATGGAATTCATGAGTGATTGAAAAGTTGAAGAGGCATTGGTTAAACCAAACGGCAACACCAAAAACTCATAAAAACCCTTATGAGTCCTAAAGGCAGTCTTAGGAATGTCTTCCTCCTTCATTCTAATCTGGTGGTAACCAGACCTTAAATCAAGTTTAGAAAAAACAGTAGCACCAAACAATTCATCCAACAGCTCATCAATGACAGGTATAGGGTATTTATTCTTAATGGTCTCTTGATTTAAGAATTAGCAATCCAAGTGTCGGTGATCCAAGAATCCAAGATACAAGCACCAACAATTTTAATGGTTCTAGAATCAAATGAGGTCTTGAGGATACAAGAACATTTCAAGGTTCAAAGAACCAATAAGACCTTGAAGATTGAAGAACCATTGAAGCAAAGTTTGAATATCTACAAAGAGAAACCTTCATATGCACAGGACCGCTTGTCAAAGAGAAATGCATGAATATGGTGATCAAAATGTCACTACGGTATTGGTCCATTGGAAGATCTCCTTTGATGGAAATGCTATTTCACAACACCTTGTGGGAAAGGTATTTTCAAGGGGAGGAAAATGTTAGGAATGCTATAAGGATATGGATAATAATTTTTATATTGAGGTTTAGTTAGTTATGTTGGGTTCTAAGACTTTAGGTTTAAATGTATTAGAATTTAATTTTGTAATGTTGGCAAACCATGATCAAAATGTTTAGTCTTGTTTTAGACTTGCTCAAAGTATGTTTATTTGTAAAGTTGGAATTGAGTGTACTGCAGGATTTACTGTGTAAATTTGCCTAGCTCGATCGATCGAAAATTAGACTCAATCAATCAAAGCTCAAGTAGATTGTTTTTCTGAAGAATTTTTCCAACTCAGCCCAAGCCCATATGACGTGTAGGGTTTTTTGTTTTGTCTTAAGTATAAAAGGAAAAACCCGAGCCACGTTTTGTTGTTATTGCTTATGCTGTATACATAAATCTCTTGTGAGATCTCAAGGTGTTTGCCTTCACATATACTTAGGGTTATCAAGAATCAAGACTATGTCAAAAGCTTGATGATCGATTCAGTTGTTGCATAAAGAGCTTAAGCCAACACTAATGTTATGAGAAAAATCATAACTTAACAGTTATCATGCTTGGGACTTAATGCAATCACATTGGGGTCTCTTGCTAGCTGTTTCTTAAAGTAGAAAAATGATACTGTTCTTTTTATTTTTTACTTTTTAATTTTATATGTTTTGATAACTGAAATAAAGGAAAGCAGTACTTTGAAAAGTAAGAAAAAAAATTAATAGATTAAACAAATAAAAAAATATTTTACTAAAGTGAAAAAAAAAAAAGAAGTATAGAGTAATGAATATGATACGATTGTTTAAAAAGTGATTGACTAAAATACAAAAAAATAAGTAAATTTTTATCTTGAAACCATATATATATATATATATATATTTAGAGAGACTATTTTTTTTTTTAATGTTTTGATAATTGAAATAAAGGAAAGCAATACTTTGAAAAGTAAGAAAAATAAATAGATCAAATAAATAAAAAAATATTTTACTAAAGTGAAAAAAAAAAGGTATAGAATAATGAATATGATATGATTGTTTAAAAAGTGATTGACTAAAATACTTAGAGAGACTAATTTAATTTCTCTTTATCATAGAATCCTTTCTATTGTGTTGTCCATAGAAAATTTTGACGATAAGATTGTGATTGCTACTTGCTAGTATATCATTAAACAATCAATTGTGCTTTTCACCATCTAATAATGGAGAAGAAAATAATAAAAAAAAGACAAAGGAAGGAAAATCTTAGGAGATATTTTCTTACCTAATCTATCATTATCAATCAGATAGATGTTGTATATCTTATCTAGTTCTTCCTCTAATATTCTCGTAACTTAAACAAAAAAAGTAATGTTAAGTACACATAATAGTGCACAATTTTGTGTCATAAGATAACTTGTCACTTCTTGGCGAGTTGTGAGTAGTGAAAGTGTGTCTCCATATGGCCTACCATCACACCTCCACTACTCACAACTCGCCACGTTCGAGTTGTGGCACAAATTGTGCACTATTATATGTCCCTAGCATTACTCTGAAAAAAGACCCAAAATACACAACGAAAGCTTGAAACTCCTTAACCTCAATATTATATGCTCTAATGTGTCTAATATCCTTTTATCATATTGCCATAAAAATGAATCATTTAGGTAGATTTGAAACTGTTTCTCAAAAAAAAAAAAAAAAAAGGTAGATTTGAATTTTGCCTACCAAATAACCAAAGGTCATTATATATATATATATATATATAAAGTAAATTGATATTAGTAACACTTAGAGATTTGTTATGTAAAAATGTGTTTTTGTTTTGGAAAGGACCATTAAACATAGGAATGGGTTATGTGATCGATTTATTTTTTGGGTTCTTTGGATCGAGTTTTAATTTTAAATTTTTGGCAGGGGAAGGGGTGAGAATAGTGTTTTTTTTTTTTTTTTTAATCCTAACCTTTGAATTTTATATCTCTATATACTGTTTAAAAATAAATTAAACTTTAAGGGGCCATGGTCTTTTGAATTATTAAAAATTCCGTCCATAATACATACTAAATATACTATATAATAAAAGTTAGGTGTTGCAAATTGTGATTGGATTAAGTAGTTTTCTTTTTAAACAACAAGTAACTACACTCTCTTTAGAGCATTCTCATTAAAGATTTCAAAAAATTTAGCATTTAGCATCTCAAAAACTTACTTTATCAATTTTACCAACTCACTTTACAATACATCCAACATCAAAGATTTTATAATTTTTTACTACTACATTAAAACATTATTATTTTTATTATTTTTTATTCTCAATCTCATCTCTTCCACTACCAACAAACCCATTGCCATTGCCAATAGCCACTGCCACCACTGCCCATAGCCACAACCACCACCACCACTCACAACCTCAACCCTTAACCCAAAAAAAAAAAAAAGAAAAAAAAAAGAAAGAAACATAATCCCAAAACTCCTGCAACCGGCCACAAACTTATGTGAACATTCCCAGGGGGTTTTAATATCCCAGGTCGACTAGTGACTATCTCCAAGAGAACAATCCCAAAGCTATAAACATCACTTTTCTCAGTTAACCAATTTGTTGTATAATACCTGCAAGTCAAATAATAAAATTCAGACATATTGCAAAAATATCTTATTCAAAGTTAGTGAACATTTCCATTCTAATATTTTTTTTCTTTGCTTTTTTTAATTGGAGAACCCTACACTTCATTTTTTAAAAGATTTGATTCACATTACATTTTGTGGTGGTTAATTACTATACCAAATTTGTATCCATTTTCATTTTAGATTTGAATACAATTCTGTGCATTATAGGTATAACTGATTTAATCAAAGAAAGAATTCTGAGGATGAATACTCACTCAGGATCAAGGTACCCGGGGGTGCCAACAACTCTAGTTGACAAATGAGTGGCATTGGCATCATCAATAGCAAAAAATTTGGGCAGGCCAAAATCTGCTATCTTAGCTTAGTAGTTTTCATTCAACAAGATTAACCCTAATCAAAGTGTGCCTGCTCTGATACCACTTGATAGGCCAAGAATGTATTGACCCTTTTGGTAACTTAATCAATTAATTTAGCCAAGTGAAATTAATTAGATTCAATTACATGCAATGAGAGTGGTAGCATAAACAAATCACCAAATAACTAAATGCAGCAGAAATTAAATTTGACACGAGTGATTTGTTTATGAGTGGGAAAAATTACAGAAGCAAAATCCCACCGGGTGGATTTAAGGTCACTACTTCCAAGAATCCACTATTATCAAAATAAGTTGTTACAAGTAAAAGCAATCCCAGTACCTAATACCAACCTACAATTGAACCCTTACTCCAATACCCAATTAGACTTGTAATGTAGTGACAATCTCTCCTTTCAATGCACGGCTCCCAATACGTGACTAACAATCGATGCACAGATCCAAGTACGTGACTAACACACCAACTTGAGAAAGATGTTAACTGCAAAGTTTTTTAGTTCATCCAAACGATGAAGATTAAGAAGCTCATTGGTTACAAAACCCTTGGCGCAAAGACGCAGTAATTTCTACAAAGAATATGATGAACTGCGGCAATTTTGTCTTCGATCACAATATGCGTGCAACAACAATTGCAACAACCTTTTCGTCACCTTTGACGGCCCTTAAAATAATCATTATATATGTCTAAGGTTGTAAGAAAAGAAACCCTACACAAATATACTTAGATATGCATAAAAACAGATTTGGAAATTTGAATTTCGTAATTGTCGATAGATACCATTTCTGTCAAGCAGCTATCGAGCATCAATATTAAACCTCAATAGATATTATCTGTCGAGTTTTAATAAATAACACTTCTTCACTTGTTTCTTGGACAGACTTGCATGGCTTCAATACTTGACTTGAACTCTTGTTCCTTAAAGTACTAAACTTATCCTAAATCTACCAAATTACAAATAAAGTGCGTTTTGTCAAATGATTAACTAATTTATAATAACATATGTTCTAGCAAATTCCACATATGTCCTAACAAAAGTTTTTTTTTTTTTTTTTTTTTTTTTTTAATTCGTGGGATTAGCTATACTTCTACATACACAACTACACAGTTTAATATTTTATGCTTTGGATTTTTTTTTTTCTTTCTATCCTATTATTTTAGGCTTTGTTGATAATATTTAAATAGACATAATTGTAGGTTGTAGTTGTATGGCACTAACCAACTAAATTTATTTCTCAAAGAAGAAAACCAACATAATTTAATCTCCTTTTAAAATTTTCCGTTTTGTTGAATGTAGGTTGCATGTTTTGTTAAAACACTTATTTTTTAATGTAAGTTGCATGTTTTGTTAAAACTTTTTTTTTTTTAATAATACACTACATGTAAAAATAAGGATTAAATAGATTAGATGAAGAATTTGGATTATAATACACTACACTTAAAAAATAAGGATTCAGTGGATTAGATGAAAATTATGGATTGTAATCAAATTAAGATTTTTTATCAACTTAAAAATTATAAGAGAAGAAAAATTATATATTTTTTTAAAATCTAAAAATCTAAAAAAATTTCTGCAATTTGGTGAAGCCACTTGGCGCAACCACGGCTTTTAAGCCCAATTTTTATTATATAATATATGATATATGATATGATATAGATAATAATAATAATGACTTCTAGTTTTCGTTTTTTTTAGAAGAATGATAACTCCTACTTAAGCGAGATAAAGGTTGGAGTGAGAAGATGAGACGGGTTGGGCCTAAACTCTCGAGCTAGAAACTTTGTAATGTCAACTAAGCTCAATTAATGTATTCACCTCCTTATCAAAAAAAAAAAAAAAAAAGTATTCACCACTAATTGGGATCTAATGCTATCTGGGATCGAGTGCCATGTGCAAAATATGACCCATGTTATCCAAACTATAGCCAAGTACTGGCCAGTCCACAACAATTAAGGCTGGGTAGCCTATTTTTGTGAAAGCAGCCAGATGAATGATTCATAAAGATTATAATATGCTTTTGGGGCTCAAATTAGAATGTACTTGGTTTAATTAAATCTTTTATTTCAGGGCCTCAACGGTAAGTGTGATTAATCTTAGTGATAACTACATGGCTTCGCCCAAGGGAGAAACCAAACATTATATATATATATATATATATATAAAAGCAACATTTGAATTTGTAAGCAGTGACATTAACTTTATTTTATTGGATACATATTACAGACATTCTTAAAATAGAGAAGAAAATCTCTTAAAGTTTATTTTTGGAGATGGTCTGATGCTACCATACAGTTGGACACAAACATAGTCATTAATTTGTCATCTCATTTCTTGAGGAATTTCTTAAACCAGCGGACAGATAATTTGGGATGTCTTTTCAACCCATTTTCGTAGTCTACATAATTGATGCCAAACCGAACGGTGTAACCTACATTCCATTCAAAGTTGTCCAATATTGACCATGCGAAATATCCCTTCACATTAACACCATCCCTGCATAAAAAAAATTGATCAATTGGACTTCAAACATGATGATTTTCATAATATGTTTTTTATCCATAATTGTGAATGTTACGTATTGCTATTTGTAGTAGTAAAGTCATATTAGCGGTTGTTCTAAATAAGAGAGGTCTTCTCTACTTCCTTGATAGAACTATGAAGATATTGAAGATGACGATAGTAATAATCAATTCTATTGTTGTCTGCAAGGGCTTCCTTAAGCGACAATGTAGCATTATTGACCTCAGAAATTCCTATATAGTGGCAGATTATTTAGATTCAAATGGAAATCAAACTACTATTCCCTTCAAAAGATTTCATTGGCTTGTATCTTAACTTTATGTGACAATAATTGAAAAGTTCAAAAGAAAATTACCATTCTCAGTAATAAAAATTAGTGGGTTATTGTACTTTCTCTTTATGTATAATAGAAGTTCTCGAATTCCTCTTGGATAGATATATAGCCAATCTGAACCAGCCTGAAATATCATATTAAAGAAAGATTTTAAATTAAATAAAAATTCAGTATAAAACACTCTCTTTATGCCCTCTAATAAAATGAGGCCATATCAGTTTTTTTATTCATTATTTTTTTAATGAATAGGAAATACCACTCACAATAACGAATTAACAACTTAAAATCCAATTCATCTTGATAATTTTTAGTTTTCGATAAAATTAAAAATTAAAAAAAAAATACAAGAAACAACTGGTTAAAAGTTAAAACCTCAACGTCACAGAAGCCATGAGAGGACTCATCGAAAATACCAACCGGTAGGAGAAGCTGCGGGTGATTCTCAAAAGCTCCAAAGTTATCAAAAATTGCTATGTCTTTTCAGATCATAAAAAACCAAAGTTATCACATATTTTGCCATGGAAAAATTTTTCTTCAAAAAGTTTTCATCAAATACTACGGGTGTTGATACTTATTCATCCACCTGATATTATGGCCAATTACCTTCAAAGAACTTGTTTTTATTAATCTATTTTATTTGTATTTTATGTCCATCAAATGAAATATTTTTTCATCCGCCTGAAATATTATGCCATGGAAATTAACTATTTCTGCACTTTTTTTTCTTCTTCTGGCATTCGAGAGTTTGGTCAGAAAATATTTGTTGCTTTTCAATTTAGTATGAGCCAATGGGTTTCAAGAATAAAGAAGATGGAGAAATCCAGTTAAGAATAGTGAAAACTGAAAAGGCTTTTCATTTTTCATTGCACTTTTCGTACTGTGTATGTCTATTTTAAGGATTAATGAAAAGACATTAATTTTTATAAATATCACATATCTATGATCTTAAAAATCCATATAAACCACACAAAATCTGATAAATGACATTCATCTCAAATAATTACTCTCCTTTCATTATCATACTACCCCAGAAAATGATGATAAATAAACATATAAAATTTTATCATATATATATATATATATATTCTTTAAGTTGTGTGAAGATTAAACCATTTAAGACTAGCATAAAAGCAAAAAAAAAAATTGAATCAAACTTTTGTAACCATCTTGAGATCTATATCAATATTATGTATGTTTAAGTTCATACACACCTTTGGACCAATAGGGATCCCATTGCGCTCAGTTGTCACAGCAAAAGAAAAAAGCATGGTCTTATTATTTGTTAGTATATGTGAGTTACATTAGAAAAACAGAATCATAGCTCCAAATGTTTGAGTACGTACTAGAAAGATTAGCTAGAGAATCTGTCAAGAAGCTTGCGTTTTCAGCAATGGAATGATGTGAATAGGCAGCATAATTAGCAGTATAGTAGTTTAGCCCTAGAAAATCAAATGACCCATTTACTAGCTTGGATTGCTCTTTCGTGAATTTGGGTAATCGGTGGCCAACTAGAGATCGCACGCTATGTGGATAGTCACCACTAGTTAGGGGATCCATAAATCTGCCACAAACCATCAAATTTTAATTCTTTATTGTTCATATTACATTAAACTATCCAAGGGTTTTTTATTTTTTATTTTTTATTATTTGTAAATAATGAGAAAATAGTAAAATAGATGTCCAAAACAAAGAGTCATGTAGTTTTAGTATACTTACATTCCGAACATGAAATCAAGGGTTCTTAGCGCAACATCACGATCACGTCTCGCATTTGAGACCGGCACAAACCTGTGTGACATTAGAGTTGATGTCACGGAAGCCTAAAGAAAGCACACACGATGCTCTCTTGATGGAACAGAAACTAAGTCGTTAGTTTCTGGTAGTAAACCTCGAACCCACGAGAAGTTTCCCTGAATCCATAAGGAGATAAAACTGGAATTCACCAAAAGAAAATTTGACAAAAGTCTGTGTTTATTGATAATAGTCTATAACTCCCTTGCCTTTGGAGGTTACAATGCGTTTAAATAGTAAAAACAAAACCTAGAGCAATTAGAAACCCTAAGGCGGCTACAAAAGCATATAAAACCCTAATTTGACTAAACAACATTAAAAACACCTAAAAACAAGGAAATAAATGCCCTAAACCTAAAATAACAAAAATTACATAAAAATACAAAATATAAAAGATTATAGAAATTAATTAGAATGTTTTGTCCTACATCAAACCCCTCCACTTGAAATAAACTCGTTCTCGAGTTTATTCTTGAAATCTGAAATCTTCCACTCCAAATAAACAAATTTATTTACCTTTCATATGAATACACAAATTTATAATCAACACTTGAATAATCTAGTATATCATAATAGTCATTAGGAAACCATAAATCAATCAATACTCTTTTCATTCTTTGCCAAGAGCGAATTGGATGCTTACCTCGTCGCTTTCTATCAATTTGAATGTCTTCCCACCATTCTTCTGCTTTATTGTCTAATTTATTAAATGCAAGTCGCATCTTTTCTTCATCTTCTTTGTTTTCTTGCCAAACTTGAAAGTCATTAATTGGGCAACTTGAACTTCTTCGTTGTAGTCTTGCTGCCTGTTTTGGTTTGGACCACAATGGGAAGGGCCACGCACTCGGTTATCACGTCGCTCTTCGTCATCGCGATTAGGGTTTCAGTTAAGCAAGGTGGCAAGTGCTGCTTGAATTTGGTCCAGAGTCTGCTGGGTTGAATCACGAAATTGTTGATTTTCATCACAAAAATCAAGGAACTCAGCCCTAGTGAGGATTGGGTTATTGACGTCGTCACTGCCGTCATTGTTATGGTGGTCACCGTCTCGCCGGTTAGCCATCAGACCAGGGTAAATCAAGGCTCTGATACCAATTGATGTCGTGGAAGCCTAAAAAACGCACACACGATGCTCTCTTGATGGAACAGAAACTAAACTGTTAGTTTCTGATAGTAAACCTCGAATTCACGAGAGGTTTTCCTGAATCCACAAAGAGATAAAACTGGAATCCATCAAAAGAAAATTTGACAGAAGTCTATGTTTATTGATAATAGTCTATAACTCCCTTGCCTTTGGAGGCTATAATGCGTTTAAATAGTAAAAACAAAACCTAGGACAACTAGAAACCCTAAGGCGGCTACAAAAGCATATAAAACCCTAATTTGACTAAACAACATTAGAAACACCTAAAAATAAGGAAATAAATGCCCTAAACCTAAAATAACAAAAATTACATAAAAATACCAAATATAAAAGATTACAGAAATTAATTAGAATGTTTTGTACTTACATTCCAAACATGAAATCAAGGGCTCTTAGTGCAGCATCACGGTCATGTCTCGCATTTGAGATCGGCACAAACCTGTGTGACAGCAGAGTTATACCTATGATGCCCTTTGTGCTATCTGCACGTAGTGAAAGCTATTGTCAGCTGTTTGAAGATGTCTATGCCACTTGCAGAAGGACAACTCTGCTGTTGGTTGGCTTCTCTGCTAGTCGGTGACAAATGCAATTTCAAAGTGAACATTGAGCTGGAGCTTGGATTTGCCCAGAGTCTGCGCATTATCAAGATGCCTGAATTGATGGAGTGCTTGTTGATCAATACCACCGTTTGGCTTGGCCACTGGTGAACTCATGAGAACGAGGCTGCCCTAGAACTCTCAACTGGTTAAGCTTGTTTGCTGCCAAACTTATTTGTGGGGTGGATAGAAGAGTCCTGCCTATCACTGAGCCTCTACTATGAGATTCAATGTTTTGTGAATAGCAAATTAAATCTTCAAAATAGTCAATATTCTTACCTTACAATTAACAAGAAAAGAAAAAAAAAATCTATATAATTTCGAGATCGCATTTGAATATATAATATAGTTTTTTTTTTCCAATTTCTTTTTCACGGTGAATAATGATTCAAGTCATTTGACTAAATTTGGTTAAGCTTTGTCAATTGAGAGTCAGGGTAAAGGTGTGGGTCTCCAATCCAACTACTCCTGCCATCTACAATTCTTGGTATATTTTGGATGGATTTGTTTTTTCCAATATCCTGATTTACTTGATTTGAGGTCTAATTAAGAGACTTATTGTGCACCACAGATGCTTTTAATGCTTCACTTGCTTTCAATTTTGGCCATGTCTCTCATCAATTTAAGATCCACAGGAAATCTATAAGCCAAATGTTATAAAAAGAGCTCAATATTGGAATGAGTGGGCACCGGAAACGTGGGTTGATGCAGATTATCTTTTGGGGACATTAAAAGATGAACATTTCTGGTGTGATAGAAAGTATTTAGGGAGTAGATGGAATAATAAGCTAGAAGGTTGCAAAATCTTATTGACTGACTTCTAAGAAGTTTCAAAATTTTGGACACTAGGAATCAAACGGACGCCTAAGCCAAACATCTATCTGCTTCTTTTCTTTTTCTTCTTTGGGTTGGTGAAGCCAACCAAACATCTATTTACTTTAAATAAAAGAGCCATGGACAAAATGTCATATAGTGTGCCAAGCAGATTGTCCAAACTCAACATCTCCAAACAATTGATAGTGCCAAATGCATGTACTAGCTATTATCTCATCATTCAACATCACTTCATATAACAAATACAGTGCTGGAAACTTTTTTTTTGGGTAAAGCAGCACAAGTACTGGAAACTAGTTGGTAGGGGCAGAAGCATCAAATACATGTTAAAATGCACAATTTTGTGTTCATGACAAGAAGATTCCTGATTCTATTTTCCAAGCAGTGATTGCAGATTCCTGGTATTGACAATACACATTCTGTTTCAATGGTACACTAGTGGAGATCACCATTCCATGGTGAGGTGTAATAGAACCAGTACAAAAATATGAGAACAAATTTTTATTCTTACCCCAAAAATGAATCTTACAACACCACAAATATCTAGCATATAATCATTATCCAGAGAAAATTATATAATAAACAACAGTATTTACAGGTAAAGCTTTTTCAGAAGCTGAGTATTGACATGTAAAAGCCCTTTCGACATCACTTATGTTTCTATGATTATGCGGGTTGTCAATCCCCCCAACCATTCCTCTAGTTTGGCTTCTTTATCAGTCTTGAAATCATCAAAGTTTTTTGAAACTAAAACTAAATTTTTACTCGGTAAGCTGACATCATTTTGTTATTCTTTTTCTTCTTGCAGTGGATATCTTCAAACAACACAAATTGATATCTAAAAACATGCAGTGCAACTCACATAAACAAGGTTAGTGCAACTCTTGAAATTCAATCTCCCTTTCAATTAAAAATAAAATTCACTAAATTGCAGTCTTTTCCAAAAAATTCAGTTCTCAAATTATACAAATCACTGTCATTCCAGTGACCGAAAAATATCTCGTAGTGGAGTATTTCTAGCATTTTCTATTTATTTTTGAACGTTGTTCATTTTCCTTTGAAATCACTAGATTTGATGCCAACTTGTATCGAATATGTTTTGACCAGCTCTCCTGAAAAAAGTAGACATTGTTGATGAATAAGAAGCTTAAGCAAATTATGCAAAAACTGTAAAATATACTTCCAATAAATATATTACCATAAAAGTTAGATTCTGTTTGATAATTTTTGTATGCATGTGCTTAATAACATACATGCCGCTATCATACCTAGAATATGAAAATAGTTAAAATTTGGAAAACCTAAAGAGTCACACAATAGTTATCATGTAAAAACCTAAATGGTCTCCCTTGCAACCCCATTCTACTAGTCTTTCTCTTGTTGTAATTCTGTCCTTTATGACCAGCTAGTTTATAAATGCATGCTTGGGAATATGACCTGTGAACCAAATTAGCTTGTACACCAACTAACAGCTTGTTGGTTGGTTCTTTTTGTTTTTTGAAATCTCCTACTAAAGAAAAAGAAAAAAGAAATATGGATTGTGTAATAATGTTGTGTGTTAGGCTGAATTGGATATGTAGGTTGTTGTCTTACCTAGAAGATATGGTCTTGTTATGTAGGTCTAAATTAATGTGGACCACTTTGATACACACAGTTGGGTCAAATCTATATATTACTAAAAGCTGAAGCGTAGCATTTAATGTTGCTACGCTCTCATTGAGCCACGTTAGCAGTCACGTCATTATTAATTTTTTTCCAATTTTTTTATGCAATTTTTTTAACATTTAAAGTGAATTAAAAAATCTATTATATTACAATCAAAATATCATATTTAAATTATCTTATTTTTAATTATTCTTATTTATTATTAAATTTTCAATTCCATTTTAACTTTTCATATCCCCACTACTCTCTACCTTAACTTTCTTCAACCTTTTTCATTCCATTTCAACTTTTCATATCCCCACTACTCTCAATATTAATATTATTCTATCTTTTTATCTTCCTTTATTTTTTATTCTTCTTATTCTTATCCTCATGCTATAAAATTGTCATTCTCCCTCTTATTTCATGCATAATTTCTATTTTTCCACACACAAAAGCCTCTCTCTCGCTCTCTCTCTCTCTCTCTCTCATAAAGACACACTCAAGTTAATGTTTAATGTATTTTTGTTAACATTTTACAAAATAATACATAAATTTTTAACAAAAAGATAATACAAACCCACACTAACGGAAATGAGAAATGCTTACTCATTTACTAATACTGAAAAACAAGTTTAATTTGCAAATTTATCTATGTTAATCTTTGCGGCAAATCAATCAATCAATCAATATATATAAGCAAAGACTTCTTGCGGGAGAGGACAAGGTTCTGTCATGTAGCGCTTTGTATGAATAGAATTTTATTTAGCCTTTCACTTTACCCGATCTTCTTATTAATGACCTGTTTAACCCATAAATATAGAAGATAAAGAGATTTGTGGTTCCACTCATTTTTCCAACTTCTTGAACTCTTTCACTTTTAATTTCAAAAATGAAAGGTTTTCTTCACTCAATGTTAGTTTTTTACGTTATAACACCTGTTATTTTATATATTCCAGTTTCACAAAATATTGAAGGTCCAAAAGAAAAGAGAGAGAGAGAGAGAGAGACATAGTGTTAAGAAGAGTAAGAAATTGGCTTTGGTTTTAGATCCATATGATCTAAACCTCTCAACAACATTGTCAAAGCTTGATACAGTGCTTCAACGACATTTGAGGTTTCTAAAAGGTATGTTTAGGGAAGACATAAAGCATTTATATGTGTTATTTGTATTTTGAGAAGTGATTAATTTTTGTACGTGATTGAGATACTCAGATGTAAGTAAAATTAAATTTAAGATATGAAATAGTATAATTTTGAATTTCTCTGTTCAATTGATGTTATAATTTTAATCTTTTGGCATGTATATTTAGTTTTGCAAGTTAAAAATTATAAACCTTAAATCTTTGATGTTTAGCCTTCAAAAGTTCATGTGTTTTCTTTTAAAAAAATAAAAGAAATACTTCTAAAAAAAAGCAATATAAATAATAAGAATTTTATATTGAATACATCAAATGTAAGAACCAAATATACATGTACACTTGATTAAAAAAAAAAAAAAATCAATAGGCACGTAGTGGCATTTTTAGGGTCTAATTAATTATGGTTACTTATATATGTATATATTGTATTACAATTTGTTTTTCTTCATTATTTTAGTGACATATAATCTATAATTTAAACTAATTTTCCAAACATTATAACATATATAAGTATTATAACAAACACGCCTATCGTGTAGGACATCCACTAGTAGTTTTTAAATAAACTGCCCAGATTATCTTGTACCAAGTGCAATGCAACCATGTTTATTGAATGGAGTACAATTTTGAAGCAAAGAAAGAAAAAGAAAAAAATGTATTAAAATAAATATAAAACAATTTGATGCATGGAACCTGATACTTTTGTTTGTACACTTTGACAGCAGATGCATGAGCAAGAAGCTGATTATGTGCCACCAAATATGGCTGTCCCAGAATCTGCACCAAGGCAATTTAACTGTTGCCAACTGGAACACCGAGCTGGTGGAAATATCCCCATTGCATAACCAGCATAACTAGTGCCCCATGGTTCATTTAGTGTGATCCAATGCTTGACACGATCACCAAATTCCTTAAAGCAAAGCTCAGCATAATCCTGAAAATCATCCCTAAACATATACATGCAAAAGTCACCAAACTATTTAAAAACTGACATACACTAATAAATTTAGCATTTTTTCATGTGCAAGTAATTTTTAGCATGATTTAGTTATAGATCTAGACGGCCTAACTAGCCAAATAGTGAAATTGTATTTTATTTAATTAATTAATTTTTGTTGATTCAATAATTGGAGGAAGGGGGATTTGAACTTGGATGTCTCAATTTCTATTGGAAATACTAGGAGATGTTAACTAGTAGAGCTACAAGGCTCTTCACAGTGAATAGCTTTTAAGCATATTAATAGTAACAATACTAAGCGATTGATATAATAAGAACTAAATTACAAATGGATGAAATCACACTTTTTAAATTTTATAGATTTTCAATTCAATTTGTTAGATTTTATTTACATTAGCAATCTGAGTAAAACAGGTCTCGTAATTAGTTTTAGTTATTGATATCTGCAGACAATATTTCTATGATAGTTCTGCAATTCCAAGTGTGTATATGGAAATTTCAATTGATCAAAACTAAAGTTCGACTGATCAAAAATTGCAAATCAGATCAGTTTGTAGATTTCAAGCCCAAGCCCATCGTCCAATCTACTAGGGTTTCGTGCCACTTATTCTACTCCGTAAAAGAGACCCTATAGGTCATGAAAAACAGAGATAGTGAGAACTGACTATTGTGCCTCCTATTATGTATGTTTCTGCACCCAAAGCTCTCTCTTATCTTCTATTGGTGATATTTTTTGAAGAAACTTAAGATCTAGTGTTGTAAAAGTTGCTACCTCATACCAGTAATCAAAATTGTTGGATCTAACCCTTCAAGTGTGATCTTGAAGCCATAGAATGCAGATCTACGTTGGAGAAAATCTTCAAGAGGACATTGAAGTAGAGAACTAGAGGTTCATGTTGGATGAATAAAATGGTTGATCATAAAGTAAATTCACCACTTACGCAATATGAGGACTCAAAAAACCGCCATACTCATCTTCCAATGCTTGGGGAAGATCATAATGATAGAGGGTCACAAAGGGTTGTAGACCTGCATTCAATCAAAGCAAACAAAAGTGGATTAAGAACACATGATAAGTTGATGACATGTGATGGAATTTAAGAACCAGTAATGACCTTTGGCTAGGAGCTTATTGATTAGGTTGTTGTAGTATTTGATTCCTTCCCTATTCACACCTCTAGATAGTTTTCCTTCTGAAATTAGTCCCAATAATCAGTTTGTTAGAACATAATATGGTCACAAAACAATAGTCATTTCATTCTAGCCTAAGATCTGTATTTGATGGTACCTATTTTATGTCCTTTTAATGGGATGGATTTCACCTTTTACTATACTATGGAGAGGCTAATCTTACTTGGTAGTACTTGAGACCATGAGATCGAGAATCTGTATGCATCTAAGCCCATCTTTTTCATAATCTGAACATCTTTCTACAATGTATAATCACCAAAGATATATAAAGTTTTAGAAAAATCTGAAACGAATATTTTTTATTTTGTGATTATCTTGTATTTAGTCAGACATGCTCAATAATCAGAAAAAAACATATAGAAGACATAATTTCTTTTTTTTGATATGTTCATGTGGCAAACATAATTGGGCCCCGAAAATGTTAAAAAAGCCAAAACACAAAAGTTAATGGATAATTAGGAGTATGCACACATGCACACGTGTGTGTGTGTATATAGAAATATATATTGTTACAAGAAGTGGGGAAAGGATGACAAGAACACTGGTTCTCTTCGTAAGGAAATACAAACTATGCAATTATGCTACAAGATTTAAGAGCTAATTATTATGAGTGCTTTTCTTTCCTTTTTTTATTAAAAAAATTATGAACACGGAGCACCATGCATACCTTGTAGTGATGATATTGATCGATAGCTACGTCTCCATTGCTTCCATCCTTAATTCTACCTGCAATTTCATTGTAAGTTAATACTACATTTAGAGAACACCAAATGATTTTTTTTTTTCTTTAACTATTTAAGAACTGCTACTTAAGCCTCATAACCATAACATATACAACTTATTTGCAGTGTGGAGTTCAGTCAGAAGAGAATGAAAAAGATAAATACCAAAAGATAGGAATGTGGAGGTTCACTCTTTACGTTGTGGTTGTTGTTGTTGTTGTTGCTGTTCTTATTTTTTCTCCCTCTTTTTATTTATTTATTTAATCTCAATTGGGGCTCAAACTCCATCATAAACATTGTTTTATTTATTTATTTATTTATTTTTTTTAATACAAGATAGAAATTTTACTAAAACCTAATCTAAGTGTATATGTATGTAAAGCATCCTCCTGGGGACTTGAATCCCAGTCCTTACCCCACATCCTACAAACACTTATATTTGTGAAGTGACCATTGCACCAAGAGTGTGTGGTGATGTCATAGACATAATTAAAACAAAATAAATAGTGTAGATATTGGTAGGCCGTCAAGATTTAAATAAACATTAATAATATTATTTTGATATTTATTTACATTATTAATAATATAGCAAAATCTAAATTATTGATTGTTACATTTTTTAACAATATTTAAATATACATTTATTAATGTTATTTTGATATTTTTTTAGAAGAATATTTTGATATTTATTTAATATATTAATAATGTAGAAAAATCTAATAACTTATTGTTAAAAAATTTAGAAATTACCCTAAAATTTTTAAAGAATCTCAATGATGCTCCCTATATATATATATATATAGAGAGAGAGAGAGAGAGAGACGTTTTTTTTTTTTTTTTTTTTTTTTANTTATTTTTTTCTCCCTCTTTTTATTTATTTATTTATTTAATCTCAATTGGGGCACAAACTCCATCATAAACATTGCTTTATTTATTTATTTATTTTTTTAAATACAAGATAGAAATTTTACTAAAACCTAATCTAAGTGTATATGTGTGTGAAGCACGTTCCTGAAGACTTGAACTCCGATTCTTACCCTCACATTGCACAAGTACTTATATTTGTAGAGTGACTATCGTACCAAAAGTGTGTTGTAGTGTCATAGACATTGTTAAAATAAATAGTGTAGATATTTGTAGACTGTCAAGATTTAAATAAAAATTAATAATATTATTTTGATATTTATTTACATTATTAATAATATAGAAAAATCTAAATTATTGATTGTTACATTTTTTTAACAATATTTAAATATACATTTATTAATGTTATTTTGATATCTTTTTAGAAGAATATTTTGATATTTATTTAATATATTAATATTGTAGAAAAATCTAATAACTTATTGTTAAAAAATTTAGAAATTACCCTAAAAATTTCAAAGAATCTCAATGATGGTCCCTATATATATAGAGAGAGAGAGAGAGAGAGAGAGAGAGAGTTTTTTTTTTTTTTTTGACAACACAACAGTGTCCAATTTCATGCGTTTACTAATTACTCTATACTAAAATTCCACATTTATGACTAATGCCGAGTCTTGACTTTCTAATGTATTAACAACAAAAAATGGCCTTCCAAAAAAAAAAAAAAAAGTATTAACAACAAAAAATGAACTTGGCTTACTAAATTAGACTATAAGTGTTGGACCCTGACTTTTTACACACTAACAAATACTATTAATAAAAAAAAAAAAAAAAAGGGAATATTGGGTTTAGGATGATAACCACAAACAATTAATTTTTTTTATTGATAATTTGATAGTTGGGAGGTAGGAAATTTGAATTTTATGTTTTTTTTTTTTTTTATTTTAACATTGGCAAGTATCAACAAATTAAACTACAAGAGTCTTGACTAAACACACAACATTAAGATCCTCCAAATTTAAAATGAATTATTTCATGGTTCAAATTAAATATTACATATCTAAATGTGGCCAAACATCCACACCTAATGGCCCATCAATGGTTACAACATTCAATGCCTTTATTTTCCTAGTTTTTCTATAGAAGAACATAATTTTTCATACTAATTTTGGAGTGTGTTATTTACCCTGACATTGACTCGGCCTTTTCAAAACATGGCAGTTCGTAGTTTGGCCTTACCGAGTATGTCATTTTCTGTAGTTTTATTTTTGTTATTTTCCAATACAATAAAACTTCAGACACACAAAGTTAGTAAATTACACCCCCTGAAATCCTCAGTTATCTCAAGTTGGTCCACCTAAATGTTGTGGAGAAAATATTGTATCCGTAGCTTCATTCTTATAGATACAAGAGAAAGACGCACCTCCCCGTATATGGTTTCCAACCTGACATATAATCTCCTTATTTTACTTTAAATTTAATAATTTAAAATAAATTTTATAAATTTGAAAGTGTACAGACTATCATGTTATTTAAAATTTTAAACGACATGACATTCTGAACATTGTTAATTTTAAAAAAAAAAAAGATCATGAAATGAACGAAATAAAGATGACTTGAAATAATTTTTTCTAAAATTAATTTTAATCGAAATATTGCCAAGTATTTCATTGGTAATTCATACTTTCAAGTTTCATATTGTTGGGGAGAGTAAAAAAGAGACCTGGATATCTATGAGTGAAAGTGTCCCATATACTTGGTCCTCTACCATCTTCATTTGCTGCACCTTCATGCTGGAAATTTGAAAGAACATACATGTGCACATAATAATATTGATCATATGCTTGACATATCTGGACATTTGTAGAAAACTATGATACAAATTAACATAAAGGAAATTTTCTGTAGTTACCTGGTAAGCCGATGATGCTGTCCCAAAAATAAAACCTTTGGGAAAACTGGTCCGGTTGAGTGAAGCAGTGTCATAGCTTGGTGAAACAGCTATGCCATTAGTCAATAAGCCAAGAAGAACTAGAAGGCCTAAGACTGGATAGCCTTGAAATGCCATAATAGATTTTGGATTTTTTTGTGTAGCACTAGCTTTATTTATTTATAGAGGAGCGCTATATAATCTAATTTATTTTAAAAAGAAAAAAAAAATTGAAATGAACAAAAAAAAAAGAAAAAAGAAAAAAGTCAGGCGATATGTTAGTGATCATAGCTGTCCTTCAACTCATTGTTTGACATTGTACGTAGAATTGTAGATATCCTCCAATAGATACTTCCCTATAAAAATCCACAAGATTGAGATAATTTCTCTACAAAGATTTTGTTTATATAGGGTAATCTACTGTATGAACCCTTATTTTTTAGTCACATTTGACGATTCTATTATCACATTATTACATTTGGGAGATTAATTAATTAGTATGTGCAAAGATTTTCTATTTTTGGGAGTATGGTACCTACAAATAAGTAACCTGCTGTACCAGGTTATTAAAATATCACATTTAACGGGTCCTTCATCAAATTAGGCAGTACTACCATTATATGTGACTATATTTTTTTCACACTCAATGGTTATCTTAGTTTTTTTTTCTCACATTTGTGGTTCTATTATTAGGTAGTACAAACATCATATATGATTATACTTTTGTCATATTTAGTAGTTCATTTATTTTTTACTCACATTTGACGGCTCCATTTTCACGTTAAATTGTACTAATATCACATATGATCATACTTTTGTCACATTTTATGGTTTTATTATTTTTACTCACATTTGACTATTCCAGTCACATTATATATTACCAACATCACATATAACCATACTTTTGTCATATTTGATGGTTTCATTATTTTTTACTCACATTGGATGGTTCTCTCTTCACATTGGATAGTACCAACATCACATATGATAGTACTGTTATCACATTTAGTGTTTCCCTTATTTTTTACTCACATTTGACGATTTCATCATTATATTGAGCAGTATCAATATCACATGTGACCATAACTTTTTTATATTTGTTGTTTCCCTTATTTTGTTTCTCACATTTGATGGTTTCATTGTCACATTAGGCAATATTAACATCACATTTGACTATACTTTTGTCACATTCAATGGTTGTATTTTTTTTTTTTACTCGCATTTGATTGTTTTATCATCACATTAAGTAGTACCAATATCACATACAACTTAACTTTTCTCACATTCAATAATTGTCTTATTTATTTACTCACATTTGATAGTTCTATCATTAAATTAAGTAGTATTAACATCACATATGACCGTCATTTTGTCACATTCGATGACTCTCTTATTTACTCACATTTGATGGTTTCATTGTCACATTAAATAGTACCAAGGTCATATATGGTTGTACTTTTGTCATATTTTGTAATTCCCTTATTGTTTACTCATATTTGACAATTTCATGGTCACATTGGGTGGTACTATTATCATATATGACCTTACTTTTGTCACATTCGGTAGTTCATCTAATATTTTCCTTATATTTGATGGTTCTATGTGTAGGGAATACTCACGAAATTCTTACATCTGTGCAATGAAAAATAAAGGAAAAAAAATATATATGAGTCAAAGAAAACAATCACACAACATAATATTTACGTGGTTCAGCGATTTACCTACATCCACGAAGTTATAGTGATTTCACTATTCACAAAAAAAAAATACAGGATGCGGTAGTACAGTTTTCTCTCTCAAAACAACACACACCAAACCCTAATTTGAAAACAACAGTTTTTCTATCCTATGCATGGTCCATGGACTAAGCCTCAGTGAAAAAAAAAAAAAAAAAATTCCAATAAAACCGTAGTACTTTTATATCGGAATAGGTCATAATCCGAATTGAACACAACTAGACTTCACAAAGCACAACACCATAGTCACATTGGGTAATACCAACATCATATATAACGTTATTTTTGTCACATTTGATGTTCCATTTTTTTTTTTTTGTTTCTTTTGTTTTTTTTTTTTTGTTTTTTGTTTTTTTTGTTTTTTTAATGCTAAACCTGCTTTAACAGTAACAGGGATTCTCCCCCAACAAGGTCACTTCAAAATTCTTCGACAATATCTTCATCATAAAAATTCATGGAACATATTTAAAAAAAATGCAAAGAAGACAGAGAAGCCTAGATTTTTTTTCTCACTATTAGGTAGAAATAGTTTGTGTCAAAGACTACGTACATGTGTGAAATAATCCTTAAAATTTCATTTAGTAAAGTTTCAATGGGAATTCCGATATGCTATTATATATCTACTATTCACGTCACATTGCTCTTTTTATTTTTTATTTTATTTTATTTTATTTTATTTATTTATATTATCACTTTTAACTGATAAATACTTATTATTATATAGAATATGTCTTTAAAATTCTCAAAATATATCACAAAGATCATTTTTACAAACTTGTTATATCAGTTCTTACATGGATGTTGTTGAAATGGTACGCTTATATATGTGAGAATAGCAAGACAAAGTAATTGAGATTAAATACCATCCCCTAATATCTTGTCTAAATATGTAGGATCAACTATCCATATACTCCCTTCTAGCTTAAGAGATTCAAATGGAGTCCCCACTTAATTTAATCCAAGACCAAAGAAATTAAGAAGACCTTAAAATTTTATTGTTACAAAATAATGCATAAATTTCAAAACAAATGTAGTATATATTTTTTCTTGGCAAGGAAGGGTGTTCTTTCTGGTGGAGCTTTGAGCTTGAATACTTTGTGTAGATGCTGTTTTAGCCATACAACACTTGTTGGGCTATTGTATCTTGGGGGAGACAAGTTAGGGATGGTCTACACTGGTTACAAAGTTTAGCCAACCAAGGGCTTGAATTTCCTTAAAGAGAGCGAGTGCTGCGCCTTAGTCCAAATAGTATTGTGTATTTTTTTTTTTTTTTTAGATTAATAATATTCAAAAGTATTATTCAGTTTCTCTTTGTGTTATTTCCATTATCATTGTGTTTGTGCCAACAATTTTAAGCAAAATCAACACATGAAGCCTACACAAGAGAAACCAAATGAGCCTGTTGGAGATCTCAACAAGCCCTTTCGCTTTAAGGGAGCCCGCTTCAAGAGGTGGAAAGGAAAGGTCCTCTTCTGCTTGAGCCTTCTCAAAGTTGCCTACATCCTGACTAACAAAAATCCATCAAAAGTGCTATCGATGAGATGAGCAAGGAAGAATATAGTCTCCATCAAGAAAAATAAGTATACAAAAGATGAATATAATTGTCCCTCTTATCTTTTGAATTGTCTTGCTGATCATTTTGATGATTATTATGATACAACTTATAATTCTGCTAAGAAAATTTGGAAAGCTTTACAAAGCAAGTATGATACCGAGGAGGCAGGTGCAAAGAAGTATGCTGCTAGTAGATTTTTTTGTTACCAAATGGTAGATGGAAAATCAGTGGTAGATCAAGCATAAGACTTCCAAATGATTGTGGCAAAATTGAGATTTGAATGCATAAGATTGGAGACAATTTGGTGGTAGCTGGCATAATTGATAAATTATCACAATCTTGGAGGGAGCTCCAAAAGACTTTGCAGCACAAACAAAAGGAGACATCCTTGGAGACTTTGATCACACGTATCCATGTGGAGGAGGAGGCTAGAGGACAAGATGCACTCATGACACAAGAGAGCAATGACAATTCTACCACAAAGGCAAACCTTATTTCAGCCAATAATAATATGTCTAAAAATCATTTTCCTAGAAATGGTCAATTGAAGACTAAAAAGAGAGCATTTAAAAATAATAATAGACCTCAAGGAAGGGGAAACCCGAATAAAAATTACAATAAGAACCAATGACTCCCTTTACAAGATCAATTTAATAGATTCTGTTTTGTTTGTAGCAAGAGTGGGCATATTGCTCGATTTTGCAAATTTCGAAAACGTGAATTTGTCGTGCAGGCTAACATAACCGAAGAGCCTTTAGAGCATTCACAGCAGTGTAGCTATAATGCTATATTGCTAAAATTTAGCTCTACAAACACAAAAACGCGCTGCAGCAGTGGAGGCAAAACTTAAATTTTAGATGGTTTGCTACAGTGCACATCTAAAGATAGATGTGCACTGTAGCTCACATCTAAAAAAAAAAAAAATTTTATTATGTTTCTCTCTCTTCTCTCATTAAATAAAACATTTTTTGCTGTTCTCTCTCTCTCTCTCCGGCTTCTCTTCTTTCTTCTCTCTTCCTCAATTTTTTTTCTCTCTAGCTTGCCGGCCAGCTCCCTCGCCTCCCTCATCCCTCAGCTCGCCGGCCAGCTCCCTCATCGCCGATTTGTTCCGCCGAGCCTGCTCGCTGACCCACCCCAAGCCCCATTGTCGATCTCCCCAAGCCCATCGCCTAATCCGTGCCTCTCTCTCTCAGTCACTCTCGCCTCTCTCTCTCTCAACGTCTCCGACCCACACCTCTGCCGGCCTTAACGTCACCAGCCCAAGCTGACCCAAGCCCCAAGCCGCAGATCCACGCCTAAATCAGTGTTCTTGTGGCTTTGAATTGGTGTTGAATCGATGGTGGTTGTGGCTTTGAATCGGTGGTTGTGGGTTGAATCGTTTTGGTGGTAATGAGGTTCAGGCTGTTCAATGGTAGCTTGTAGTATTAATTGCTAGGGATTGGGTTTGAATTGGTGGTGCTAGACTTGGTTTCAATGGTGCCTTTGAGTTTCGGTTACTAGGGTTGGATTTGAGAGTTGGTTTCGGACGTTGCTGAGGTTGGGTTTGATAGTTGATTTTGGTGGTGCCTTTTAAGTTTCAGTTGCTGGGTTGGATTTGAGGGTTGTGATTGTGGGTTTAAGTTTCAGTTGCTGTGATTGTGGTCGTGGTTTTGTTTTGTTTTTTTTTTTTTTTTTTTTCTATGTTGTGTTGTGGTTGCCAAAGTAAAGTGGTGGTTGTGGCCGGTGGTGGTGGTGGTTGTGGTGGTGGTTGTGGCTGTGGCAGAGGTGGTTGTGGTTGTTGTGATGTTTTTTTTGGGTAGGGGATATATTATTTTATTGTAAGGGATATATTATTTTATTGTGATGTTTATATTATTTTATTATGTTGAAAGTTAAAATAGATCCACTGCTGCAGCACATGTGTAGGTAAAATAGATAAAATGACTTTTTGTGTAGCTAAATAGCTAAAATTTTAGATTCACTGCTGTGAATGCTCTTAGTGGCTATGATTACAGACATCAATATGGTGCAATATGTTGAAGGGTGGTGGGCATATTTTGGTGCTAATAGGCACGTCTACAATGATAAAAATTGGTTCAAGTTGTACACTCCTTTTGAAGAAGAAAAAACTGTTATGCTTGGTAACTCTAGTAAAATCAAGGTTCTTGGGAGTGGTGAGGTTGAATTGAAATTCACTTCTAGTCATGTGCTAACATTGAAAGATGTACTTTACACTCCATCCATGAGGAAGAATTTGATGTCAAGTTTTTTGCTTAATAAGGCTGGTTTCAAGCAAACTATGGAATCTGATAATTATGTAACCACTAAAAATAGATTATTTGTGGGAAAGGGTTATGCTTATGATGGAATATTTAAATTGAATGTTGAGAATAATAGAGCATCTACTAGTTTGGTTTATATGCTTTCTTCTATTAATTTTTGGCATGCTTGTTTGTGTCATATAAATAGTAGATATGTGAGAATCATGAATAGTTTAGGATTAATTCCAAGATTGTCAAAAGATTTTGAAAAATGTGAAACTTGTAGTCAAGCCAAGATTACAAAAAGACCTCATAAAAGTATTGTAAGAAATACCGAATTGCTTGAGTTAATTCACTCTGATTTATGTGAATTTGAGGGAATTTTAACTCATATGAGACATAGATATATTATCAATTTTATTGATGATTTCTAAAAATATACAATTGCTTATTTATTGAAAAATAAAAGTGATGCTTTTGAAAAATTTCAAGATTTTTTAAAAGAAGTTGAAAATCAATTCGGTAGAAAAATAAAAAGAATAAGAAGTGATAGAGGCCGTGAGTATGAATCAAGTGCATTCAACTCATTTGTTCAGTCTTAGGGAATTATCCATGAAACTACTGCACCATATTCACCTGCTTCTAATGGTGTGGCTGAAAGAAAAAATAGAACTTTAATTAAGTTAACAAATGCCATGTTAATTGAATCTGGTGCATCTTTACATTTTTAAGGTGAAGCTATTTTAACTACATGTCATATTTTGAATAGGGTGCCACATAAAAAGTCACATACCACACCTTTTGAGATGTGGAAAGGACATAGGCCAAATTTGGGATATTTGAAAGTATGCGGTTTTCTTGTTTAGGTAAGGCTTACTGGCTCTAAAATGCCTAAATTAGGTATAAGAGCTACTACCTGTGCTTTTCTTGGTTATGCGATTAATAGTGCATCCTATTGATTTTTTGATCTTGAAAACAAAATAATTTTTGAATCTGGTGATGCAATTTTCATGAAGAAAAATTTCTTTTTAAATTGAAGAATATTGGGAGTGAAGAAAATATTTTGTTACAACCTAGTTCTTCTACTTCACATTTACAAAATCAAGAAAATTTTGAAATGGAACCTAGAAGGAGTAAAAGAGCTAGAGTTGAAAGGATTTTGGTCCTGATTATTATGTTTTTAACATTGAGGAAAATCCCCAAAATTTAAAAGAGGCTTAACATCACCTGATGCTATATTTTGGAAAGAGGCTGTAAATGATGAGATAGAATCTCTAATTTTTAATAGAACTTGGAAATTAGTAGATCTTCCAGTGGATTGGAAGACCATAGGTTGTAAATGAGTCCTTAGAAAAAAGTTGAAACCTGATGGATCAATAGATAAGTTTAAAGCTAGACTTGTTGCAAAAGGCTTTAAACAAAAAGCTAATCTTGATTTCTTTGATACATTTTCTCCGGTAACAAGAATTACATATGCTAGACTGTTAATTGCTATTGCTGCAATTTTTTATTTGAAAATTCATCAAATGGATGTAAAAACTGCTTTTCTAAATGGGGACCTAGAGGAAGAGATTTATATGGATCAACCCGGATGCTTTGTAGAACCTAGACAAGAAAGCAAGGTATGTAAGCTAACTAAATCCCTATATGGCTTAAAACAAGCACCAAAACAGTGGCATGAAAAGTTTGATCCCTGCATGATTGAGAATACTTATAAATCAAATGAATGTGACAAATGTATTTATTATAAATCATGGAATAATTTACATGTTATTATTAGCCTCTATGTGGATGATATGTTGATTTTTGGCTCTAATATGTATGTTATAAATGAGACAAAAAATATGCTTAAAAGCCATTTTGATATGACGGATCTTGGTGAGGCTAATTTTATTTTGGGCATGAAAATTACAAAAACATGTGATGGAATATTTCTTGATCAATCACATTATGTTGAGTATAATTTTCATGATCACAAGAGTGTAGTTACTTCTTTTGATTCTAGTGTTTATTTATTTCCTGTGAATAATGTTGATGAGATTTTTAACCAAAAGGATTATGCTAGTATCATTGATAGTTTGCGTTATACTACTAATTGTTCTAGACTTGACATTGCATATGCAGTAGGAGTACTAAGTAGATTTACTAGCAAGCCTAGTAAAGATCATTGACTAGATATTGAGCAAGTCATGAGATATTTAATTGGTACCAAAAGCTATGGCTTATTTTATAAAAAATACCCTACTGTGATTGAAGCTTTTAGTGAGGCTGATTGGAATAATTTGTTAAGTGATTCTCTCTCTACCACTGGTTATATTTTTACCTTAGGTAGTGGTGCTATTTGTTGGAAATCTAAAAAGCAAACAATAATTGCTAATTCAACAATGGAAGCTGAATTAATAGCATTAGCTTCAGCTAGTGAAGAGGAAAATTGGCTTAGAAATTTGTTATATGAAATTCCACTTTCGGAAAAGCCAATTCCACCTATATTAATTCATTGTGATAGCATTGCCGCAATAGGTAGAGTTAAAAACCGTTACTACAACGGTAAATCCAGACCTATAAGAAGAAAGCATAGTGCCGTGCGAGCTTACTTGAGTAGTGGCATCATAACTGTGGTTGTTATAAAGTTTCCTAAAACTCATTTCCTATTTTGGTTGTTATAAATTTTGAAGAGTTCTTAGCACGACTTATAGGTTTATGGTTTTTCTCATCAATTTCACCGTCAACACACTTTGCCTTTTTCTTGTAAGTTCTTGAAAATCTCATCATCCACCACGATGCCTTCATTCTCAATGTCAATGAGTTTTAGTTGCTTCCAACATCTCCTTGAGGTTGTCCATGGTTCTCTTCTTTTGTCACTATTCCTTTTCCCACCAAGCCACCCCACCTCTCGCTAGAGCCAAAGGAATGAAACTACCTTGTACTAGACAAGACCAACCTCCTACTGGTTTTTAGGTTTGGAGAAAGCCTAGACCCTAAGGAGAAATCTCCTTTATAATCAATATATATACACACACACATACTAGCCTTATTGCACGAGCTATGCACGTGCGATGAGGGTTTTTTTTTTTTTTTTTTTTTTGAGTTTAATGTAATTTTTCAATTTGAATTTATCTATTGTTATTTAAGTTACATCGAAACGAATTTTTAAGAAACTAAAATTTAGGATTTGAAATTAAGTAAACTCCTGGTTTAATGTTTGCTAGTTTTTAGGAAAAAAAAAATGTATCAAACATGCATGAGATATATTTAAATAGAGAGTATGCATTTTCTTAGGAAAAGAGTTTCTCTGGAAGTTATTTTTTTTTAATTTTTTTTTCTTTTGTTGAATTTCAATTTTAAACAAATTTTTTATTTTTTAAGAATAAGGATTATCTAATTAAATTAGGAGTATTTTTGACATTTTTTGAAGCCATAACTAACTTTCTGAATCCTTTATACACTAGCTTCTTTCTTTTTCTTTTTCTTTTTAGGTTGTACGCGGGGGTGGGAAGTTGTGAGTCATGGGATTGGAGGTTTTTTGGTTTTTAGTAATAGGTTAGAAATTATTTGTATATGTCTAGGACTTTAGTGGGAAGTTATAGGAAAACTAGTGAGAAGTTATAGAAAATTTATCTGATGAGAGGTGCTACGTCCATAACATTTTCACAAAAAATAATAGGTGATTAGTTGTTATTGGTTCAAATTAGATTAGGAGTATTTTTGATAATTTAGATAGTAATAACTAATATTCAGAATCCTATTAATATATAGTGATAGGGCAAGAATGTATTGATCCCTTACGATGAATTAACCACTTAGTTAGCCAAGTTAATTAATTAATTCAATTAGCATGCAATACGCATGGTAGCACAAACAAATCACCAACTAAGTTAATATGCAGCGGAAAATAAAGTTGACATGGTGATTTGTTTATGAATGGGGAAAACCTCCAATGCAAAAACCCCACTAGGTGATTTTAAGGTCACCACTCTCAAGAATCCACTATTATCACAAAAAGAAGTTACAAGTAAATGAATTCCAGTACCTTACACCAATCTACATTTGAACACTTATCCCAATACCCAATTGAACTTATTCTATAGTAACAATCTTTCCTTTTAATACATGGCTCCCAGTATGTGACTAACCACCAACTTGAGAAGGATGTTGGCTGTAAAGTTCTTCAACTCATCAACACAATGAAGATCATAAAGCTCATTGGTTACAAAACCCTACGGTGTACAAACGCAGCAGCTTCTTAAAGAGACAGATGAACTATGACAAATTGTCTCCGATCACAATATGCTTGTGAAAAAAATTTGCACCAAGTTGCATTCACTTGCATCAATTGTGATAACCCTTAAAATAATCCTTATATATGTTTAGGGTTGTGAGAAAAGAAAGCCTAAACATGCATACACAGATTGGAGTGAAATCCGATCTGAAAATCAAATTTTCTTATATCTTGATAGATAGGGTATCTATCGAGCAGCTGTCGAGCATCAGGCAAAAGCTGCCTTTTAAACCTCGATAGATGCTATCTGTCGAACTTTAAAATCTAGCCCTTCTTCACTTGATTCTTAAACAAATTTGCTTGGCTTTAGCACTTAGAAGTATTAAACACATCCTAAATCTATCCAATTACAAGTAAAGTGTGTTTTGTCAAAGGATTAGCTAATTCTACATTGACATATGTTCCTAACATGATTCACATATGTCCTAACAATCACCCCTTTTGGCAATTCGTGAAAAAACCACAACAAACAAATGAATATATGAGAGAAGTCATAAATTACTCAACTCATACTCACTTGTTGATTACAATAAAATCTATCCTAATACAAACTCTTGAAAAAACTTTGCAAGAAGAGAGTTCATGGTAAGAAAGACTTTAACAACCTGTATTTCTGAAACACTTTAAATAAAATTCATCATGGCATCTTAGTGTGAAATAAAAATAAAAGATTGTATACAATATATAAGAAGCATGTGCATAAAGAGAGAAAAGAAACAACATATGAAGAGATAGGTGAAATTGTAATAACAACCTCAATATATATATACATCCAAAATGAGTACAAGGTTTGCTATCACAATGTAAGAACAATGTATTTGAACAATAAAGAAAAGAAAAGATACACAAAGTCCTTACTACATCCCTCAAAAAGAAAAACACTCCCCCTAACAAAAATATCCATCTCCTACACTAACTCTCCCCATAAGACCATGACTACTCTCATACCCAAAATTACTTCCCTTTTTGCCACGAATAACAAAGGGAAAGTAACTTAAGTAGTCATCTCGTCATCACCGGAAGAGCTAGTGTTCTCATCATTATCATCATCATCATCATCGTCAAAGTCACCATCATCATCCTTGTCTTCAGATGCCTCTGGAGAAGGAGAGGGAGATGCCACAAAGCCACCAAGGCGAGTCTGCTGTCGAACAATATGGCCAACATGGGTGTTTACTTGACACAACTCATCATTGAGTGTGTCAAGGCGAGCATCTATGGGCTGAAATTACGCCATGATCGCCTCGAGGGTCACACCACCTGCCAATGAAGAAGGAGCAGATGTAGATGGAGCGAAAGAAGCCAGAGAAGTCACCGTCTTAGTCCATGGCCACTTCAGTCGAAGTTAGGCCTCGCTTTGTCTAATGATAGTAGCGTCTATGGCACACATCGCAGAAAAGTGAGTAAACTCAAGATAGGAGACAGAAAAATGGTGGAGAATCAGCGTGATAGCCGAAGTGAAAATGAGCTTATCATGAGTCGCCGTATCCTTATAGACATCTATAAAGGAGAGAATGAAGTAAGAGGGAAAATCTATAGTGAGTCCTTCAAGTAGGGATAACAAAAATCGAGCAAGTGGCTCAGTAATGGAAAAATGACGGAGAATCCGTATGATAGCCGAAGGAAAAATGAGCTTATCATGAGTCGCCATATCCCTATAAACATCTATAAGGGAGAGAATGAAGTGAGAGGGAAAATCTATAGCGAGTCCCTTAAGTAGGGGAAACAAAAATCGAGCACGAGGCTCAGAAATGGAAAAATGGCGGAGAATCCGCATGATAGCCGAAGGGAAAATAAGCTTATCATGAGTCGCCGTATCCCTATAAACATCTATAAGGGAAAGAATGAAGTGAGAGATTTGCTATTGAATTATTAAAAAAAAAAAAAAAGATTTTAGGGCTAAGGCACGTGCAGAAATTGGCCAACCAATCAAATTTATGTGCCTGGAAAACCGACGTAAAATGGAATAATCTTAAGCCTTCAATATCTCTGCATACTAGATATCTAACCTTAACTATGAGCTATAAGACTCTGTTTCCTTCCTTAAAAATACCAAATTTTCAGGACTCCAACATAACTATGCAAAAAGTAAGCAAAACTTGCAAAAAAAAGGGAGATCCAAACATGCTTGTCTTTTGGATGATCAGGCAACTAACTTTTGATTTCCTGATAATTCTCAAAGCATGATTAGATCATACGAGTATCGTAGTTTTATAGTAAAGTGATGAGAAGAGTATCATCCTTAAGGATTGGTAACTTACTTTTGACAAATACCAAAATTATGCTAATCTCGATTTTATCTAGAGAAGTCATTAAGGTTTTTGTAATGGGAATTTAAAATAAAATCAATTTAAAGAAAATACGCGGAGGAAAAGAATGATAATGCTCGAAAATCAAATTAATGGGAAGAAAACTTCTAGGAAATCGATTTCACCTAATCCCTCACTATGCTTTACTCATCTAGCTAATCAAATTTAATTCTCTCTGTTTGTTAGCAATCTCTAAAAAAACATCCAAAAGCCTCTTTCGACAGTCAATTGAAAACATTCTTGTTCATCAATTTACACAAGAGTATGCAATTTAATAAAGCAAGAAAGCATGAAGACCAATGATTTTAATACTACACAGGTTCATACAAGTCTTTCAATCTCTATATTTACCTATGCCAAAATATTCAAGATCTATCCTATAATTCCCTCTTTCGACAGCAAATCACAAGACCAAAATCATCTTATTAATGGCCGGTTAATTAGAAGCAATAAGCTCAGAATAAATCAGACAAACATGAAGAGAATTAATTCAAATTAACATGGAAAAGCAAGCATAGTTTGGAATTAGATTACACCATTTTCCTAGAATAAAGAAAATTTAGTTCATGTTGAAAATTAAACTCAACATAAATGAATTCACCATAATTTTTCTAAGAAGGTTATAAGGAAAAACGGATGCTCAAAGAAAATATCTTGTCTCTATCTCTGCTACTTTCTCCTTTTCTGTTCAGCGTCGTCCCCTCAGTTCAGCCTCTCCTTTTCAGTTTCGGCCTCTCTGTCCAGCAAAGAGCGTATTCTCCTCTGCTCAATTTCAGTGCCTCTTTTCTTTTCCTTTTCTGTTTTGTTTTAGCGCCTCCTTTCTTTTCTTTTAGCGCCTTCTCTTTCTTTCTAAACGTGTTGCCCTTTTTCAGCCCAAAACGTTCTTCTGTTTCAGCCCAAAACGCTGCTCTGTTTCAACGTTTTTCTGCTTTAGCCTTTTCTCTTTTATTTGAATAAATCTTCATTTTCTTCAAATCTGCAATAAAATTTAAATAACAATAATGAAGTCTAAAATTAACAAAAATAAATAAAATTAGACTAAAGTTTAAAGTTGAGAAGTGACAAATTATGCTAAATTATGCAAGTCATCACACACACACACACACACACACTAAACAAGTCTAACCAAATTTTATTTTTAAAAAACAAGTCAAGAAAGTTTAGTGAGCATACATTAACACATGTAAAATCTTATTATGGCCAAATCACATTGTACCTGCACATGTATCAAGAGTAGCAAAGAATATTGCATGTTGTGTGTGAAAAACATCACAAGATTGCATATGTGTATACATGTTATGACGATTTGAGATATGAGAAAATCACTTTAACTCACACACAATCATAACTGTTTAATGGGGACTATCACCTTCGAGCTACATCCTATAACTCCCACATCTCCTAGAATACACGCTTGTAATCATATTTAAAGCATTTTTGGTCTTTTTGCTTTTTATTTTCTTTGCATATTTTCTTTTATTTTAGCATATCATGCATGGGCATATAAAAGAGAGAAAAGAAATACCCAAGATGTTAAGCATTTGACACTACACTTTTGCTATGCCGAAGCATACAAGTGTCATATTATGATTGGCGGGCAACAGTGGTGAGATGATTATTTATACTTTTCTCTTAGGATTTTCTAGTCCTACCCGTCAAAAAGAGTGATATAAGTGTTAAGTACAAGTGATTACTTAATCTTACTCATCACAAACAAGAGCCACAAAACTCACTTGCTTAGTTGTGCATAAAAATGCTTATCTAAACAATAGAAGATACAAAGTTTAGAAAACTTTGTTTCAATGGCCATCCAAGGTACACAAGTACTAATGTACACAAACACACTGGTTTTGTATTTTTCTGATTTTTCCTTTTTATTTTTATTTTGAAAACGAAACAAAAATAAAAACAAAACAACCAAACAAAAATAGACAAACAACATGAAAGCTTGAAAGAAAGGTGCATATGCATAAAAACATGATTCCAAAAGCAAATAAGAAATCAAGCAAAGAGAGTCCTACTTTAGATAGAAAGAATTAAAGTAGAGGACAAACAAAAAAGATAATTAAGTCTTGGGCTCCTTTCTCACCCACACAGCACGAGTCTTTGGCCGTGAAGATGAAAAGACACGTGTCCTAGTATGTCTACTAAAGGACATAGAAGAATTAAGATTTTCCTGAAATTGAGTTAAAAAGTTTAAAACTTTTAATAACTCTCCAAACAAGGGTGTAAGTACTTGAGAGGAAACCTGTGACCGTTTAGACAATTGCTTAAAGGAATACAACTTAAAGCAACTAGGGCGAATGTGTCCAGAAGCACCACACGGGTGACAAACATGAGGTCTAACAAAGGATTTAGAATTAGCCAAAACAGTTTTGGATTTCATACCTTTATCACCTTTCCCAGATTGGAGCACAAAGACAGTCCTTAATCCAGAAGCCGTGGAAGAGGAAAGGCTAGAGGAAACAGCATATCCTAAGCCAGTTTTATCAAAACTAGACTTTTGAGCACTCAATACCTCATCAAGCTTTGCACTAGACATCCTCTTAATTTGAGTTCTAGCTTGACTAAGCTCAACCTTAAGATTCTTGACCTTCTCTTCTAATAAGGCGTTCTCCACAATAAGAGTCTCAACTAAACTTGTAGTCTTATCCAGTTTGACTAACAGATCAGCTTTTTCAGTTTTTACCTCATTCAACTCTTTTCTACAAAGATGAGAAGTCTTTTCAGATTTTATGAATTCAGTGCATAGCTTATCATAGGCTTCTTGAAGGGTCAACTTCTTGGGTACTTCATCATCAAAAAAATTCTTACTGTCATTAGCACTCTCCACAATCACCTTATCGGTTGAGGCAACAAAGGCCATAACGTGACGACATTCATCTACAAACTCATCAGAAGAGTCATCCTCAGTATCACTCTAGGTAGCAACCAACTCTTTATCTTTTGACTCATTAGTCTTTTCCTTCATGAGGTAGTTTGAATACTCTATTCTTATATGACTAAAATTTTTGCACTCATGGCATTTAATAAGGGGTTTCTCATTCTTGCCCTTCCTAGAGGATTTAGGTTTCCTAGAAGGTTTGCTCTTATCCTTTTTCTTAAACTAAAGAAGTTTGATAATCTCATCAGTTATGAAGGTTAGATCCTCATCCTCGTCTTCACTTTCATCTTCATCTTCAGAGTCCTCAATCTCTTCCTCTATACTCTTAAGAGCCAAATTTTTGCTCTTTCCACCTTTTCCCATTGAGCTTAATCCCATCTCATAGGTTTGAAGGTTCCCTACAAGCTCAGTTAAAGGAATTTGATTAATGTCATTTGCTTCTTCAATGGCAGTGATCTTGACATGGAATCTTTCAGGTAAGGACCTAAGGATTTTCCTAAAATTTTTGTATTCTTCAATACATTCTCCAAGGTTGAAGGCAGAATTCACAATATCCTTGATTTTGGCAAAAAACTCATTAAAGGTCTCATCCTCCTTCATCCTTGTTTCTTCAAAATTACTAGTGAGTCTTTGAAACTTCACAGTCTTTTCTGCCTTGGTACCTTTATAGGTGGTCTCAAGAATAGTCAATGCTTCCTTGGCAAATTTCGTGGATGATATTTTCTTAAATTCCTCATTGGTCATCCCACATAACAAAGCATTCAAGGCCCTACTGTTGAAATTTACCGCTATGATTGTTGCATCATCCTAATCCACCGACGATTCCTTTGACTTAATCCAGTCGACTTCAACAGCTTGCCATACTTGTTCACTTAGAGCCTGCAAAAACACTTTCATATGAACTTTCCAGTATGCATAATTAGTTCTATCAAATAAAGGAGGAATCAAAAGAGATTGTCCACGATCCATGACAATGGGGGTCAAGGATCATACTCAGGAAATTAATCCAAACAAAGTGAACCCACTCTGGTACCACTTGTTGGAAAATTTAGACCTCAGTTGATAGAATTAACAAGTTTTAAATCTAAATTGTTAATTAGATTTATTATGAATAAAACTTGTTAAAAACAAACAAACATCAATATCATGTCAAAATCATGTTGCAGAAATAATAAATAAGACAAGATATGATGACCTAGGAAAACCAATGAAACCAACCAGTTTCACAGTAAAAAACTTGGGGGGAAACCTTCCCGAAAAGCAATTTACTATAGTAAAGAGAAGTTTCAAAGCTAGTACAAAACCTTTGTCCCTAGACTCTACAATCCCCATAGATGAACTCACAGCAGAAACCTTCTACTACTTTAGAACTTCTGAACTCTTCAATATATGAACGTCACCCTTTGATGCTGCACGGATCCCAATACGTGACTAATTCCTTTGCACGAATCTCAGTACGTGACTCACTCACCAACTTGAGAAAGAAGAAGTTGGCTGCAAAGTTCTTCACTTCATCAATAATGAAGATCAAGAAGCACTTGGTTACAAAACCCTAAGACGCAAAAACGCAGTAGCTTTTTTCAGAGATAATAAGGCATCGGTCATCTTTTGCATATGTTCTCCTTGTATTCTCTTATGTGACGGTCTCTAAAATAAGCCTTGTATAGGTTTAGGATTATGAGAAAAGAAACCCTACACAAATATATAAGCCTAGCCCAAAAATCAGATCTAAAAATTCTGATTTCCGTAACCTCGATCGATCGGGAGGTGTCGAGTTTTAAACCTTGATAGATAGCTAGGTGTCGAGGAGGTGTCGAGAAGCTGTCGAAGGGACAGGAGCTTTCTCGATCAATCCACCAGCTATCGAGAAGGTGTCGAGGTTGCGATAAGAAACACCTTAAGAGATTGATAGATAGCCAGCTGTCGAGAGGTGTCGAGCAGCTATCGAGATATCTGTCCACGGGTGTCGAGCTATCTGTCCAGCTTTAATGAACAGCTTTTCTTCACTTGTTTCTTGGTCCAATCTTCATGGCTTTAATACTAGACTTGAATAACATGTTTCTTGAAGTATTAAACACATCCTAGATCAACTCAATTACAAGTAAAGTACATTTTGTCAAAAGATTAGCCAACTACATAAAAGAATGACATATGTTCTTAACAAGTGAACCACATATGTCCTAACAAAATAAACATGTACTTAAGTATACGGGTATACTATCATACACACCCTTTTTATTGTGTATTATACACCTGCCTAATTGATGGTAGAACAAAATCTTAGCAAGGGGTGGAAACGGGGCAAGGCGAAGGATTGGATTAGGCTGAATTTTCCTTTTCCCATCACTCTCTGGGGCAAGAAAAAAGCGTACAAAGCAAGAGCAACGCAAGTTAGGGGTATGATGGATTGGAGGTACTTTTTTCATTCCTGATAATATATATATATATACACACATCGCTAAAACATAACATATATTGTTGCTATTCTCATTTTCAGTCATATTAGTATAGCAACAATAAATATTACGTCGATCCGTATACTATTCCATCCAATTTGGTCAATTTTGGACCACTTTGGTCTATTTTGGTTCACTACGGTCTGTTTTTTGCAGCGATAACAAAAAACGCTGCTATAAATGCACCTTTTAGTGGTTTTTGGTTTTTTTTTTGCGGCGGGTTGAAAACCGCCGCCATATGGGGTTAGAATTTGTGTCAATTGAGTTTTAGTGGCGGGCAAAAGGCGCCACTATAGGGAAACAATTAAAATGGACTCATTGCACTTTTAGCGGTGGTGAGAAATGCCGCTATATGTATAACCTTTTAGTGGTGGGGAAAAAACGCAGCTATAGGGCTTTATTCAAATCATAATATGTGCACCTTTAGTGGCGAATTTTGACTGCCGTTATAGGTTCTTTTATTTATTTATTTATTTATTTTTAGCAGGTTTTAAAACCACTATTTTTTTTTTTTTTTTTTTTTTTTTTTTTTTTGTACAGGCCTATTACAAAGAACATGTAATAATTTTAGCTTTACTAGCACAATACCACAATTGCAACTAATTAACAACACCACAAATGTCTCCAAACTAATATAATATTAATATAGAAATATATTATCAAATACATATAACATTGTCTATAACCATTATCAAAGTTCCAAAGTATTTAAACAAATCCTTCAACACTTTTAGAAGAAGATGCCCTTCGTATACTTTTGCAAGAAGAACCAGTAGTCCTAACTCCATGTTTGTTGGTAATAGTATACTTAGCAGTGGTCACTCATTCTGGCTTAACATTAGGAGGTATGGTTGAAAGCAGCGGAGGCAAAGGTGGTGGTGGCCCACCAGCTTCCTCAGAACCACTTGATTTCTCCATCTAGGCTAGGGTCTTGCATGCTAAATTTGCAAGAAAATAATAATCAGGAAAAAGAATGCAAATATGTTATGCCAATAATAAGAATTTGAGCAAATGGTCAAAAGTTCAAAAAAACAATCTCAAAATGTATATCAAAAAATTCTGACTTCAACTCACAAAAACAACTTTGTCAGCCTTACATTTTGTTTAGAGAGGAGGACAAAACACATGGACAAATTGAAGCTGCCAGGCTTTCTAATCCAAGATTATGAATTCTATAATGAAGTATGGTTCTCTAGAAGGAAAGGCTCATAAAAATTTAGTTTGATTATGAATGCAACCAATACTAGTTGAGTTATTGACTCTTGTCTTTTGTTCAGAGGGAACCACTAACCATTCATCTTATTTCTCAATGCACCACAACAATCTCAAATAAAATCATGAAATGAGGAACAACCAAGTCTTTCTTAATCTTAACTATTGCCTTTTGTTTAGATGGAACCACTAACCATTCATCTTATTTTTCAATGCACCACAGCAATCTCAAATAAAATCATGAAATGAGGAACAACCAAGTCTTTCTTAATCTTAACTAAATGCGTACAAACTCAATTCGAATTCAGTAAACAGTAGTGATGCTATTATAAAAAAATTTGGTTGCTTAGAATCCCTAATTTGACTCCTCTATCAGCCAAGTGCCATTAAAGTATTGATGATCAACTCCTCAAGAGACCGGTTAATTTTTCAGTGATGTCAATTAACAAGAATTTTCAAAATTTAAAAACCTTAAAATGAAATGCAATAGATGGCCCTAGAGAGAGTGAGAATGTGTACATACACTTATACCATTGGACCATTGGTTGTGTCTTCCTTAAATTAGACGAGTGCACTCAACATGCATCATCTTCCTAATTTTTTAAAGAGTGCTACCTTGTTGTTCTAAATTGAATCACGTGGTGGCATTGACCAATTAGTTACTTGGTTGAAGTTAATTGTCCTTAAAAAATTAACACCTTTTTTGCTGCATAAGTCAATACAACCATATGAATGGATTTAATTACTAATGTGGTGCTATAATCTGAATTCTAAAGGCACATGATGTGCATCACTATTTATATTTGGACATAAAGATGCTATTTTTACATTGTTAGATGAATTAGCCTTCAGGGCAATTTCTAGATCAGCATAAGCGACAATCCTTCTACACTATTAAAACCTCCAATTGTATAAAGCTTCTGAAGTATTAAAAAAAAAAACAAAAACAAAAAAAAAAAAACAAAAAAAAAAATGGAAAAAATAGTTCTTTCAGGTCTTCCTACAAACACCTTTAAGGTTTTGGTTACTAAAAATTTGACATAAAACCCAACCACACAACAAAGTTTTGCACTAAAACAAAACCGACCTATTTCCTAAAACGATGGTATATCTGTTGGGGTTTATGCCCTAAAAACAAATTTAATGACATGTCATAAATAATTAAATTGTTTAATTATATGAGACTATCTATAAATGAACTAATGGGATATTATCTTAGTCCATGAGATGCATAGCATGTGATTTATGTGAAAAGTCACAGAAGATATAAATCATAAGTTCTTTGTAAACTCAGAATTTTAGTTCGTAGTCGGTGATGAAATTGGTCATTTCATTTGCAAAGACTATAACATATCAACTAAGATGATTTGTCTTGATCATGGAAGTAGAGACTTCTAGTTGATGTGTTGATGTGTCTTAAGAGTTAAGATATATTGAACTGGACCGCTGTGAGATTAATTATTCAATCAACAACTATCACCTGAATAATTAATCTCACAACTTCTAATTTCATAGGCTCTCAATACTAAGAGGGTAGTGGACCTGATTATGATATGTAGGTTATTTTGATATATAAAGAGTGAGATCTAATATTCACGGTCAAAACCTCAGTATATTGGGTAACTACACGTAGTGTTGAGGGAACACATATTCTCAAGATGGAATCCATAATCTCTTTTGTAGAGACACGAAATATCTCCTTGAGATAAGTTTAATGGGAACTAGTTACTCAGGGCACCCACTTTAGTAACAAGTTACTAAAGCTTATATTTATTGAAATTGGATTTCAATAAATGTGAATAACTAAAAGATTAAACTGGGTACTCGAGGATAAAATAGTTGTTTACAAAGTGACAGTTTATTATGACTTTGTTCACTATGGATATTTCATGGAGGGGTCAAATAATATTATTAAAGTCTTGGGATATAATATATTAATAAGGCCTAGAGTGTAATTATATTTATATAATGATATTAAGTATAATTAATGGTAACTTTGGACTTGTCAAGAGTTGACAGAAAAGCCCAAGGCCCATTGGAGCTAGAGTCTTATTTGTTCCCTTTGGTCCCATCTCAAGCCACAAACTAAAGCCCAATTGGGTAGGCCCAAAAGGCTAACCCAATTAGATAATCAATTTTTATATAATAAGAGTTATTAAATAAAGTAACTACCAAGGTAGTTAGAAGTACGTATGATGAAAAGAAAATAAAACAGTTTTTTTTCTCTACAATGAGAAGACGAAGATTTTTTATTTGAGAATCAACATACATGAAAACTGATTGAGAGATCACACTTCTTGGGCATTATGTGGAATTGAGATGAAGATTAGAGGTATTCTCAAGTCCTGGTTTTGATTTTCACTGCATCAAGGTACGCTTTCAATTCTTTGTTCTAAAATTCAAGGTTACATGGTATCTCTCATGAATGAAGTAAATCCGTGTTTGTTGCTTCCACTCTGTGTTTTGTATGAGATGCAAAACCAGATTTTCCAACAATCGGTATCGGAGTGGTCTTCAATATCATGTTTGTATAACATGTAATTGAGTTTTAGAATCAAAGAAAATAGTTTTCTTGGTGATTTAATTTTTTGCAGCAAAGTTTTTGCATAATTTTGTTTTAGATTTATTCTGCAATAAATCCTACGTGAATTGATTAATACATGCCATGTTTTTGTATATAAGATATAGATTTTGGTTCGTATTATCAATGGCCCATGATTATGCATCAAGTTATAGTGCTGTATTGATGGAATTCGTATGCATCAAGGATTCTACTAAATTCGTATATGATATATATATATATATATATATGGGTCTGACACGATTCATAAAGGCTATGGTTGTTTCTTTCATCAAGTGCGGTGTATTTGTAATCCAAGTATTGGAGTTGCACACCGCCGACATATATTGCTAGGTTTATTGATATTTGATATAAGACAATTGCTATTAATGCTTGCTTGCTTATGTTTTTTCACTGGACGTACATGTATGATTGAATTGTTTTTATATTGAATGATGAACATGTATAGATGTTAGTCTAGTGATATATTTTTATGATCAAACATTAAGTTAATGCTAGAATTAAAGTATTTTGCTTACTGGTTAAAATCCTTTAATGAAATTCATTCCTAATGAGATTAGAATTATGTTTTCAAGGTTTCTAGCATTATTATGGTTCTTGATCTTGATATTGAAAACCCTAATGTTTGATTTGTAAATCTTCATTCATAATATCAAAAAGGTGTTTTTGATGGAAAATAGCAAAAATTGTCAAAAACGGTTGCTGTAAAATTCTGGAAAAATTCAGCTTTTTGCGAGTTTCGATCGATTGAGAATTCCTTTCAATCGATCAAATGTTCTTTTTGATTGATCGAAGAGGAATCGAGAACCAATTGATTCAGGTAGAAACTCTATGATGAAATTCTTCATTGTCTCGATTGATCTAGAATTCTTTTTGACCGATCGAATGTTGATTTCGATTGATTGAACAAGAATCGAAAATCAATCAAATGAAGTAGAAACTTTGTGATGAATTTCTTCATTTTTCGATCGATCGAGTAATAGGTTCAACCGATTGAAGGCACTGAATTTTGAATTTTCACTTGTTTTTGACCAAATGTTAAAACTTTGATTAAAAAGCAAAGCTATGTGATTAATTTTATAGTCCCTAAAAGTTAAGGACATTTATTAATCATTATCTAACTAAAAGACCTAATGAGATCAAAGACGTTAGTTAAATAGAACTCTTAGTCCTAAATTGCTTTATGATTAAAAGTCCTTTATTTATTTTAATTAGAGGATTTTAATGAGATTAAAATTCTAATTAATGGTATATAGTTTCTAATGAGATTAGAATACTTTATCTAGTTAATTAAGAGTAGAGTTCTATACAACTAATTTTTTATTCATTTGTGTTTAAGGAATCCTAAATAGTTTAGGACTTCCATTTTACTTAGCGATTCTAATGAGATTAAAGTCTTCAACAAGTGCAAGGTTATTAGTTGCGATGGGATCACAATTATTTAAAGAAAAACCCAAATAACGAGTGGGAGTACTTGCAATAACCCTTTTGTTAAGTTTATTGTAATGTGAATAGATACCTTGTCTTGGCCTCGAGCCTTGCATTCCATGCGGAGGGTATTTACTTCATGGATTACATGATTAAACTTCTTTGTGATTACGCGAATGTTTGTTATGCTATTGTGACGTGACTTAGTGAGATCACATCGAATTTAAACAATTAAACACATTTGATGTGTAGGGTTAAAATTGTGATTAGATCAAAATGATTTCAAGACAATCCACTTGTTTTAAAATTTCTAGTGGGAAAGAGATTCAAGGGTTGATTCTCACAGCCTCCATTGTCGGTTTATAGTAGTGTGATTAGGCACCTCGCTTTGGTGTATATGCCTTGCTCCCTTCGGAGGGTGTTTAATTCATGGTACTACAGATTAAACTTCTTAATGATGGATGAAGTGTGTTTTTACATTGAGAACGACCACGCTTCTGTGGAGTTACTTGGTGACTCACATAGATTTTAGGCAATGGTGTACACTAGACTAAGTTTAATGCTAACCTCCCTACGGAGCTATGTCATTATTACTTAGAGGGTAAAGGAAAAGTGGCAAATTATTTTTGTTTGGTAAGAGTTACTATGATAATATTAATAATGAGAATAATTCTCGCTTAATAATAGTGATTAGTATGACCTCATTTCCAAGGAATATTAATTGCGGGATTAGGTTGTCGTTGCACCTAGTATAGGATGGTTTTCGGGTTCCATATTATATGGTTATGGATGCAAAATATAATGTCCTGGTATCTAAGTTCATAGTCTCAAATTGAAGTGTCATAAAATTTTGTTTTCTAGCTACTATTTTAATAGAATCACATTAATTAAGAAATAATTTTGGACATGGTGCTTGAAGGAGCTGGAGTACATAAATATGTTTTGATTCAGCATTGTCATAATTTCCTATATATAATGCATTTATGGAAGAAAGCTTATGATGTGATCATAGTCTCCATTGAAATGCTAAAATGTTACATTGGCTTCTATCTCAATTGTGCTACAACATGAGATGCAAGAGTTAGTACTAGACTTAGACTTTGTATTAAGTCTAAATGAGATGTTTGGTATGAATCATATTAAGTGCTAAGAAAGGCTTAAGGAGTTCCAATTCTATATCATTTTATGTAAATATTTTATTTCAAATGAATTGGAATTCTTGGATGTAGAGTTTAAATGTTAATCTCATATGGATATGATCCACAAGTCCTTGTTAGAATCATTTGATCAATTCAAATAGTTTTGAAAATAAATTCTTTTTATATTATCTGAATTGATGAGTGAGTTCTACGTAACGGAAGACATCCTAAAAACTAAGGCTAGGATCAATATGATTTAATTCAAATTCTTAGCCTGGACCGAAAGGTAAGGGTGACAAGAAGAGGAATTATAATACCAAACAGTTGGACAAGCAAGTTGCCCCAGTAGTTGCCAAAAAGGAAATTAGACTTAAAAGTATGATCAAAAGGAAAGTGTTTCTGTTTTGGTAAAGCTAAGCATATTTCATGATTGTTTTCTGGATGGAAATTTACATGTTTTACTTTTTAAAGAGAAAGTTTCCATCCTTTGTGATAGGCCGCAATCTGAATAACCCCTTGTGATTAAACCAATTAATTACTTAGCTAAGTTATTAATTAATCAATTTATCATGCAATTGCGTAGAAGCACAAACAAATCACCAAAAACTAAATATACAGTGGAAATTAAATGACACGGTGATTTGTTTACGAATAGGGAAAAATCTCGCGGCAAAAACCCCACTGGGTGATTTTCAGGTCACCACTCCTGAAACTCCACTATTATCAAATCAAGTGGTTATAAGTAAAGGAATCCCAAGTACCTTACCAACTTACAGTTGAACCCTTACCTCAATACCCAATTGGACTTGATCTGTAGCGACAGTTCCCACCTTTGATGCACGGCTCCCAAGTACGTGACTAACCAATGCGTGGATTCCAGTACGCAACTTCAAACACCAACTTAGAAGGAGAGGTTGGCTGCAAAGTTCTTCAGTTCATCCTACATGATGAAGATCAGGAAGATGCTTGGTCACAAAACCTTTTGGTGCAAATACACAGCAACTTCTTCAGAGAAGATGAACTAGGTCAAGAACTTCGTTTTTTATCACAATTTGCTTGAACAGAGATTGCTCAATGCTTTTGCAACCTGTGTACATTTTGACGGCTCTTAAAACAATCATTTTATATGTTTAGGGTTTGGAGAAAAGAAGGCCCAAAAGCATATTCACGGATCCCAAGGAAATCAGATAAGAAAATCTAATTTTATAAATCTCGACAGATAGCAGGTGTCGAGGTAGCTATCGAGCAGGTGTCGAGCTTTAATGAATTTGCACTTCAGCTTGATTTTTCTTGGACAGACTTGATGACTTCAACACTTAATCTTGAAACCTTGTTTCTTGAGGTATTAAAAACACCTAGAACTACCCAATTATAAGTAGAGTACGTTTTGTTAAAGGATTAGTCAATTTACATAAATAAGTGACATATGTTCTTGACAAGTGAGAACACATATGTCCTAACACTTTGGTATTGTATGTTTTGATACTTATGTCTAGATCTTATTAATCTAAATGATATTCAAGATTGGTAAAAGATGGGCTCTTAGAACCATTATTTTGTTATATTCCTAGTCTATGAATTCTATTTAGAGGATAATATGATCTAGGGCTCCTTTTTGTAAATAAATAAAGTTCCAACGACTTCTTCAAGTCAGTGCATACATAAAAGAGGAATAGGGCTCTTTTAAAGGTAGATTGCTCTAGAAGAAAAATGTCAATATTTGTTGTAGGACAACTATAAAATACATTTAGAAATGAGATGGTTGTATTAGATACACTACAAGACATTATTTTGTAGATAACTATTACACTGGTACAATATCGTAGTGGGAGGATTATCAAATAGATTCATACTTTTGGAATAAATATTTGAAGTCATTTCATAAGGATATGAATTTAATCATTGGTCCTACGTAAAGGCAATAGATGATATGAATATGGATCACTGGATCAAGGTTATGTGAATAGAATTAGATTCTATTTGAAGTCTAGAACTTATAGAGGCGCCTAGTGGCATTAAGCCTATTATTTTCAAATAGGTCTACAAGAAAATAAGATTGATAGATTTGAAGGTGCAAAACTTCAAGACTAGTGGCGAAAAGATTTATTCAGAAAGAAATTGTTCGACTATGAAAAGATTTTTTCACCAATAGTCAAGTTTGACTCTATCTAAATTCTCTTATTCATTATATTTCATTTGGATGAAATATGGCAATGGATATCAAGAAAGCTTATTTTAGTAGTAATCTTGAGGAAGACATCTATATGATGTAACTAGACTTGTTCATAGCAAAAAACCAGTAATGTTAAGTATGCAAGTTGCTTAAAGTTCAATTTTGGACTAAAGCAAGCATCTGAATCATAAAATATCATCTTTGATCAAGCAATCAAGTTGTTTGATTTTGATCAAGTATTAAAAGGCCTTATGTGTGTAAAAGCTATATAAAATAATAAATCTCTAAATGTATGTTGATGACATTCTAATCATTTAGAATGATGTAGAGTTATTGTCATCAATAGAATTTTTTGTTGTCTAGTCCAGTTGAGAAAGATTGGTCACAAACCTAAGAATTAAACTTTGTTAAAATTCAGAAATTAGGATGTTGGGTCTATCTCATATTGTTTAAATAGATTAGATTTTAGCCAAGTATAGCATGTAATACTTCAAGAAATGATTCTTTCCTTTTAAGTTTTGAAGTTCCTTTATAAAGGACTATTGTCCTAAGACATATAAAAGGAAGAGCATATTAAGACGGTTCCATATAGCATATCAATAGGAAGTCTTTATGCTATGCTATATACTAGGCTATATATCTATTTTGCGGTAGGCATAGTAAGCAAATATCAATTGAATTTAAGATCACTTAATTTAGTGGGAGTAAAGCATATATTCAAATATCTTAGAAGAATAAGGGTTTAAATGCTTGTCCACCAAAGTGAGGATTTGATGGTTACTAGTTGTACAAATACTGACTTGTAGTTTGATTGTGATTCATGAAGTTGGATTTCAAGATATGTGTCCATCCTAGGTGGTGAAAATACAAATTAAGCATACGTATTATCTCATTAGAGAGATATGAGTACGTGAGATGTAGTAGTAGAAAAGATAATTTATGCAATAAATCTAGCTAAAATTTTTTTCCAAACCTTGCCTTAGAGTGACTGTGAATTACTCTAAAGGGAAATAAGTGTCAGATATTTGGAAAATTGTCTTTGAGGGCAAGTATGAAATTTGGTGGGGTTTACTCCCTAAAATCCAATTTAATGGCATGTCATAAATAATTAAATTGTTTAATTATATGAGACTATTTATAAATGAACTAATAGGATATTATCTTAGTCCATGAGATGCATAGTATGTGATTTATGTGAAAAGTCACAGAAGATATAAATCATAAGTTCTTTGTAAATTCAGAATTTTAGTTTGTAGTCGATGTTGAAATTGGTCATTTTATCTGCGAAGACTATAACATATCAACTAAGATGATTTGTCTTGATCATGGAAGTGAAGACTTCTAGTTGATGTGTTGATGTGTCTTAAGAGTTAAGATATATGGAACTAGACCACTATGAGATTAATTATTCAATCAACAACTGTCACTTGAATAATTAATCTCACGATTTCTAATTTCATAGATTCTCAATCATAAGAGGGCAGTGGACCTAATCATGATATGTAGGTTACTTTGATATATCAAGAGTGAGATCTAATTGATAGGCCACAATTTGAATGAACCATTGTGATTAAACCAATTAATTACTTAGCCAAGTTATTGATTAATCAATTTATCATGCAATTGCGTGGAAGCACAAACAAATCACCAAAAACTAAATATGCAGCGAAAATTAAATAACACGGTAATTTGTTTACGAATGGGGAAAAACCTCGCGGCAAAAACCCCACTGGGTGATTTTCAGGTCACCACTCCCGAAACTCCACTATTATCAAATCAAGCGGTTACAAGTAAAGGAATCCCAAGTACCTTACCAACCTACAGTTGAACCTTTACTCCAATACCCAATTGGACTTGATTTGTGGTGACAATTTCCACTATTGATGCACGGCTCCCAAGTACGTGACTAACCAATGTGCGGATCCCAGTATGTGACTTCAAAACTCCAACTTAAGGAAGAGAGGTTGGCTGCAAAGTTCTTTAGTTCATCCTACACGATGAAGATCAGGAAGATGCTTGGTCACAAAATCCTTTGGTGCAAATACACAGCAACTTCTTTAGAGAAGATGAACTAGGTCAAGAACTTCGTCTTTGATCACAATTTTCTTGAACAAAGATTGCTAAATGCTTTTGCAACTTGTGTACCACTTGACGGCTCTTAAAACAATCCTTTTATATGTTTAGGGTTTAAAGAAAAGAAAGCCCAAAAGCATATTCAGAGATCCCAAGAAAATCAGATCAGATAATCTGAAATTATAAATTTCGACAGATAGCAGGTGTCAAGGTAGCTATCGAGCAAGTGTCGAGCTTTATTGAATTTGCACTTCAGCTTGATTTTTCTTGGACAGACTTGATGACTTCAACACTTGATCTTGAAACCTTGTTTCTTGAAGTATTAAAAACACCTGGAACTACCCAATTACAAGTAGAGTGCGTTTTGTCATAGGATTTAGCCAATTTACATAAATAAGTGACATATGTTCTTAGCAAGTGAAAACACATATGTCCTAACACTAATATTCACGGTCAAAACCTCAGTATGTTGGGTGACCGCACGTAATGTTGAAGGAACACATATTCTCAAGATGGAATCCATAATCTCTTTTGTAGAGACACGAAATATCCCCTTGAGATAAGTTTAATGGGAACTGGTTATTTAAGGCGCCCACTTTAGTAAGGAGTTACTAAAACTTATATTTATTGAAATTGGATTTCAATAAATGTGAATAACTAAAAGATTAAACGGGGTACTCAAGGATAAAATAGTTGTTTACAAAGTGGCAGTTTATTATGACTTTGTTCACTATAGATATTTCATGGAGGAATCAAATGATATTTTTAGAGTCTTGGGATATAATTTATTAATAAGGCCTAGAGTGCAATTATATTTATATAGTGATATTAAATATAATTAATGATAACTTTGGATTTGTCAAGAGTTGACAAAAAAACCCAAGGCCCATTGGAGCTAGAGTTTTATTTGTTCCCTTTGGTCCCATCTCAAGCCACAAACTAAAGCCCAATTGGGTAGGCCCAAAAGGCTAACCCAATTAGATAATTAGTGTTTATTTAATAAGAGTTATTAAATAAAGTAACTGCCAAGGTAGTTAGAAGTACGTATGATGAAAAGAAAAGAAAACAGTTTTTTTCTCTACAATGAGAAAAAGAAGAATTTTTCTTTGAGAGACCACATGAAAACTGATTGAGAGATCACACTTCTTGAGCATTATGTGGAATTGAGATGAAGATTAGAGGTATTCTCAAGTCCTGGTTTTGATTTTCACTGCATCAAGATACACTTTCAATTCTTTGTTCTAGAATTCAAGGTTACATGTTATCTCCCATGAATGAATTAGATCCGTGTTTGTTGCTTCCGCTGTGTGTTTTGTATGAGATGCAAAACCAAAATTTTCAACAATATCCTTATTGAGTATCAAACTGAGCATGCCAAAGAGTTGAAAAATCTCTAGCTAAATACTAAAACTAACCTAAGCAACACTGTGCAAGAGCTGATCCTACTTCACCAAAACCATCTTTCAAATGACTAACCACAAAATTGTACCTTCAGTGGACCAGGGGATCAATGAAAGATAAATGGTCATTTCTTAAAAAAAGATTGCAAGGATTAGAAATAACCAATGATTACATGACACCAAGAATCAGAGCATAACTACCATCACACCATGCTTGGCCAAACAAATGAGCATCAATTTGAGAATTCTACAAAAATAAACAAAAACCAGGATGTTCATTCATGAGCCAAAATTTCCAGAGAGTGGACATTTTTCGTGACAAAACACAGTTGAAAAACATAGACAAATACTTTCCAATGTATTATCAAATTTTCAAACCAAATGTCCATGACCCACTCATTTGCAATATCGCAAAACATTGACATAAAATTTTAGCATAATCACATGTAGTCATATACTGCATTTAAAAAATAAAATATTAAAGGAAGAACTGAAGAAGGAACACCAAACACAGTTGCATAAAACAAAAAAAGAATTCAGACAAAAGAAATATCTTTCACATGAACACAATACAACTCTAAGGATCTAAAGACCAAAAACTACAAATGGCTTTTAAATCTACTAACCAATTTCAAACAATTTTAAGGAGACAAAACTAACCAGAGAGAGATTTTGAAACTTTAAGACTCATCATCATTGGACTCATCATCATTAGACTCATAAACATCATCACTAAGTTCTTCATCATCGATAAAGACTTGTTCAAGCAATTCATCCTCATTGATCAATGGTGTATCATAAATGGTTCCTTCTTCATTAACTTGAGCCCAAACATGGTTGCCATTTGTATCATCACATGCATCATCAGTAGTTATATTGTAATGGACATTCTCATGATAGGTACCAATTTCATCATCATCATCATCATCATATGAAGCATTAATACCAACATCAAACACCTATCTAGGTTTTGTTTTGACCACCACCTCTCAATCTTTATATCTCACATCTTCCACGTAAAACACTTGTGAAGCTTGAGATGCTAATACATAAGGCTCGTTAATCAATCGACCACCCGTGTGTATTAATCGTGAAAAATTAATAAGGGGAAATCCAAACTCATCTTTTTTGCATCCTTTCCCACTAATAACATCAACCCATTGACATTTGAATAGTACATATCGATACTTATTAGAGTAGTTCAACTTAATAATATTGATTAGTACATCATAATAAGTAGCACCACCTTCAGTAACAACACAAACTCCACTATTTTGAGTTTTCCTAGTTGCCTCAAAGTCTTTGGTACAAAACTTCACACCATTTATAACATGATGCTTGAACTGTTTTGCTTTATTATCTGGATATCGAGCAAGCCATATGACTATATCAGAGAGTTTCTTTTTCTCAGATGCATCCATTGACATTACCTAATATAGACAATGACGTTATTATAAGTATGCCATCTAAAGTGTTACAACCAAGTTTTATATATAGACATTGACATCACCTATTATAAACAATAAAGTTTTATATATATGCTTTACTTATAAAGTTCCTAAACCAGCTGCAAAATTTCTCCATGTGCTGCTTTTGAATAACATCATCGGTTACATAAAAAGTGAAATCGGCCTTGATCTCCGCTATGTGTAGACTATGTAGACAAACGTGTTAGTGTTAAGTTAGAATATTGTACTAGAATGCCATAAAAAGATACGCAATGACATAATACTTACTTGCAAAATGGGGTGATTTCTTCACAATTGAATAGCACATAACGATGTGCTTGGATCTATGAATTTGAATATAGTGTAATGCTCACCACCGCACCCATGGATTCCTCGACATTCCTTACAGATCGATTGAGTGCAGTTTCAACAGATTTAAAATAGCGTGCGCAGAATGCTAAGCGTTCGTCTACTATATACCCTTCTGCAATGGAGCATTCTAGATAACTTTTATTATGCACGTAAGACTTAAGTCTTGACAAATACCTATTGGAAAACCCAAGATCAACAACGAAAAATTGGTGTGAAAAATAATTAATTAGATAGACAAAGTTACTATACGTGTTATCTCTCTATGGGATACATCCAACGATAATGAATTAGGCCAGCAACTTTGGCTTCGCTAGCCAAATGCATGACTAGATATACCATCACTGTAAAGAAAGAGGGAGGGAATATCCTTTCCAACTCACACAATGTCACTGCAATTCTCTTCTTAAGAGCCCTAAGTTCATCCACATTTAATACTTTGGAACGTATCTCCCTAAAGGCCTACTCACTTCAGGGGCAATGATCCACGTATTGCTATCGAAAAAAGTTGCTACATTAAGATGTGATTATCATGGCTCTTCATCCCACTAATCTTGCATTCTTTGAGTTTAACACAGCGTGAGATGTTTGAAGAATATCCATCTGACTCTCTTACAACCTTCAAAACTTGCAAAAAAACCATCCTTTTCACTAGCATTCATATGGTAGCAGGCATATGGCATATGTGTCTTATCATTCCCAACATTCTTCAAATGAAGTTCACTTCTTATACCCATATCCTTTAGGTCTTGACGTGCCTTCAAGTTATCTTTTGTCTTGCCATCCAAGTTCAACAATGTGCCGATTATATTGTCGACTACATTTTTTTCAATATGCATCACGTCAAGATTGTGATGCAATACATGGTCCTCCCATTAAGGTAAGGTGAAAAATATACTTCTCTTCTTCCATACAGTTAAGGCTTCCTCCCCTCTTTTTTCTTTTATTGGGCAAATTAACTGTTTTCTTCCCAAACGCATGATCGACTACAACATCCGTTTGTAACATGATTTCCCCTTCGAATACTGTAATAGGAGCTAATCTTGTATCAACATGCCCATCAAATGATTGTTTTTGCTTATGAAATTTATGATCACTATGGAAGAATCGCCTATGTCCAATGTAACTAAATTTCTTTCCATATCTTAACCAACGAGATTGACTATCATAGTTACAAGGAAGACATGCAAGAGCACCTTTGGTATTCCAACCTGAGATATCACCATATGTAGGAAAATCATTTATGGTCCATAATAATGCAGCGTGCATTTGGAATGATTTTTTGAAAGACACATTAAATGTTTTTCCTCAAACATCCCATAACTCCTTCAGTTCTTCTACTGGAGTTTTTAAGTACACATCTATATCGTTCCCAAGCGAGGTTCGACAGGGAATTAATAATGATAGCATGAAAAAAGACATTTTCATGCACATCCATAGAGGGAGATTGTAGGAGATCAAAATGACAGGCCATGTACTATGAGTACTACTCATATTTCCATATAGGTTGAATCCATCGGTACTAATCCAAGCCTCACATTACAAGGCTTGGATGAGAACTCTATGTACTTAGAGTCAAATGATTTCCAAGCTTCAAATCAGCAGGATGCCATAGTAACCCATCATTTACACGACCATTGGCATGCCACTTCATATGATTGGCTATTTAAGGAGACATAAATAGTCGTTGCAATCTTGGCTTTAAAGAGAACCACCATAGGATCTTTGCAGTTTTTTTTTTTTTTTTTCCTTGGAGGAAGCATTTGTACTTTTTTGACCTTTAGACTCATTATTTTCCCATCTTGAATGGTTACAGTTTGGACAAGCTTTAAGATTGGCGTTCTCCTTCTAATATAAAATACCATCTTTAGGACAATCATGAATCTTCTCATAGCTCAAGCCCAAATCCTTAATAATCTTCTTAGCCTCATAACAATCTTTTGGTAACTTAGCATTTGAAAGAAGAAAATCAAGAAAAAATTGCAGCAACATAGTAAATAATTTGTTGGTCCAACCATTAAGACACTTCATGTGGTACAAACGCACAATGACTGACAAATTGCTAAAATGCTTACAACCTTTATAACAAGGTTGATTAGCATCTTCAAGCAATTTCATAAACCAAAGTGCATCTTCAGTAGGACCTTTTGCAGGACCTTCTGTGGGTTATTGCACAGTAGAGACTTCTTCTATTGGCCCAGATGCCATATCTTGTATGGGGAACATGTCATGCAACTGTTGGGATTAGTGCCCTTAAATCCTATTGTATGATGCTATGTATGATATTAAGTGTGACATTGACTTAATATTGTGATTGATGAAGTTGTTTTATTATTATCTAAAATAATGGTAACATGAATATTCGAACATTATTATATAGTCCATAAGATGCATAGTATGTGATTTATGTGTGAAAGTTCAATACGTATCTAAAACACCCTTGAACGTTTAGACTCCAAATTATAAAATATCAATTCAAGCTTATAATTAAATAATTAATGTGCGGAACATGAACATAAGCCAATCACAGAATTGATTACTAATTTATGCCAAATATAAACACATCCACAACAGTAAATATAAGATAAAGATAAAGGGAAGGAAGATGCAAACACACGACCAACACACGATGTGTTATCGAAGAGGAAACCGAAGTCCTCGGTGTAAAATCTCTCCGCTGCCCTCCAAGCGGTCAAATAATCCACTAAAGAATGTAGTTGGGATACATGAATAGCAAAAGACCTTCCAAGCCTAATCTACCCAAGTACCTAAGCCCTCCAAGCTTCTTGCTCCAACGAGATTCTGCTGAACCTATTTCTTCTTTAGCTTCCAGGATTCCGTTACTAAACCATAGCATCAACCAATGTATATTGGTTCCTTCCAAACTGCTTCTCTTAGTACCAAATGAACCTTCTCACAGACGTGGGTGTGGTGAGAAAAGGATTTGGTCAATAACCTCTCAAGGGTATGATAATGGAGAGGAAGAGAGTAGAGGAATTTGTAGAGACTTTAACGTAAAGATTGGGGATGAGGCAATCTTGTTTTTCTTTAGGGTTTCTCTCACAAAATTCTCTTTGAAAGCTCTCTTAATTTAGTGGGTATAAGGGTCTATATATAGTGGTGTGTGTTTGGAATATGAAGAGTCAATTTTTGCCAAACAGGGCTGATTGGCGGCTTGGCCTCGCAGCTTGTCCAAGTCGCGAGTTCAATTCGGGACATAACGGCCTAGTCAACCTGGAACTTTTGTCCTTTAGTACGACAGCTGGCGTGACCTTTCAGCTTCTCTGTGTGCTTCTCACGTGCCTGCATTTGGCGGCTTGCCAATCGTGTGTCAGCCGTGAGTCCTAGCTGCGAAACTCTGCTTCTTGCACATACTTGAGCTTTTCTTCACACTCTCTTCACACACTACACTGACATGAATCTCACCTAAATACAGGGTTACTAAGTGCTTAAATTACAAGCAAATTGGCATGAAATATAGCCAACAAGATGGCTGATAAATTTCAACCTTACAATCTCCCCCTTTGGCTATTCCGTGACAAAACCCTAAAACAAACTCTAGACTTAACACGTGAGTTGGGAACAGTTGAAAAACTCACTCACACCTAACTCTAGAATCTGTGAAGTTTTAGAACCATAAGAACAAGTAACTCCTGAAACACAACAACACAATAAGTTCATTGTATGCAGAAAACTTGTAAAGCAAATGGAACAAGTACAATGGAGTAAAACAATAAACCATGGCAAGACTAAAACATGCAATCACTATAACCAAGTGATCACAATGCTCATTCACACTTGGAATGAACATCCGGACATTCAAGATGACAAACACAAGACAAATCACTTGAATGACCAACACTCAACCAATGCACAGTACATGAAGTATATGCATCTAGGAAAAATCCTACACGGGAACAAGAGTGATAGTACTTAAAAAGGAATGCATAGCATTAGATTAGAAGTACTGAATTAACAAAGCACAAAGGCTGCATAAAGCATGGTATAAACCACAAAGGCCTACAAGTGTGCATAAAAACAAAACCCTTAAAGTTTACAAAAGCAACATGGGTACAAAAAAAAAAACATATGCTGAACTAACTGAATAACATCATCAACAAACCAAAGTGTTAAAAACATTTAAGAGATATGAGTTTAATCCAAACCAAAATAACAAAACTGTAACCAAAACAGCACATATGATTATAAATCTCCCCCTCAAATAAGCACTCCCCCTCAAGTGCTGGCCCAAAAATTCTCCCCCTTTTTGACCGGAATAGCCAAAGGGTCACTGTTGTAACTTGGTGAAAATGCCATCAACTTATGTTGCTAAAACATTGATCTGGTCCTGCATGACTGCCATTCTCTCTGACTGCTCTCTCTGGCCTTCTCTAAGAGTCTTTTCTAATTCCTCAAGACGCTTGTGGAGGTTCTCAAATAGCATCTCCAACCTATCAGGTTGAGGGGCAGACTATGCTTATGTAGTGCTAGGTTGCTGTGATACATGGGTGGCATGTACATGTGAATCTGACTCAGGAGTAGAAGGAGTAGCAGGAGAGAAATGTGCACTCTTGGGAGTTTTGGATGAATGACTTTTGCTAGCTTGTAGAGTGAACATAAAGATTGGTCGAGGACGAGCAATTATGTTCCCAACTGAGGGAGGAGTAACGCCTTCACTTAGAATGAATTTCATAATGAGATTGCAAAATGGAAGGCACCCTCGTGCTATTATTCGAGTCGCTGTCTTCCTTATGATATAAAAAATATGGGCATAGATGTCAATGGTGGTGCCTGTGATGAGATCATATAGAAATTGAGCCCTTCCAAGGTTGATATACACCGTGTTGGTCAACGTATAGAGGTTGGTAAACATGATCAATTTCAATGTTGTCAACTCAGGTGAAAACTTGGTAGTACTTATGGATGTGCTGGCACTAGAGATGTCATGGCCAGGACCAAGAACTTGGAGAATGTCCCGAATCACTGGAGTACGATCATCATAAGGAGTTAGGTCGGCATTCTCAGGTCGAGTGATTTTGAGAAGTTCAGCTATGGTGTCCAGACAATGATGAACTGCGTTCCTCTTACCATACAGTATAGTTCACTTTCAAGATCAACTGTGTTGGCGAAACACTCCTTCACTAGTTCCAACATTGGATTAACAAAATTTCCAAATAATTCTGCCCAATCTTTTGCCTCGAAGATCCGAGGGACAAAAGTGGTTTCCAAAGTGTCAAATCTGACCTCTCGTTCCACTATAGGAGTTCCCCGGTCAAAAATGCTTGAGTAAGCATCTAGGTGCTGAGGAGTTCTGAACAACTCACTATTGAGTTCAGTAGGAGTCCTAAATCTCTCAATGGTAGAGTCCTTGGATGACTTAGATGATAATCGTGTCCGTTTAGCAACCAGAGTTGACGGATCATCAGTTACAATGCCTTTGCCTCTGGATGAACAATGAGTTATCTGCAACAAAGTCGACACACAGATAAGAATCAAAATACAATACCATAAGAAGCAAACATCAGATTGATTAGTTTCAGTTAAATAGGGTGACAAGAGATTTCACAAAATCACTACAACAGTAACAACTTAGAGACAAAAGGGCAATGTGTAACACAAAGACACAAATGACGAAATGCCTAGAATAAGATATGAATGGAGCAACACATTCATGAACCACATTAAATAGCACAGTCTCTCAATAGATAGAAACATGAAAACGTACACATATAATGAGAACCAAAGTAAGGGCAGGATAGGAACAACAAAATGCAACATTCACAAACCCTCAAACAAAGTTCAAGCCCATTAAATCTTCAACAAAACAGAAACACTACACAAAGCCATTCTCAACATTTTAGGCAAACCCATGTTAGAACATAATATATTGCAGAACACAAATGCAACATTCAAATCAAGAAACTAAAGATCAAAATAGTAAGAATGAAGTAAAGGAAGTAAAACCCATACCTTTTTCTTGGTGTTTGATGAAGACATGATGCAAAAAAAAGATCTTTTTCAGTGAGACTCGAAGTGTTTGAGAGAGAGAAATGAAGAAGATAATGAACAGTCATTGATATTTAAGGGAAAAACTGAAAAAAAAAAATTTAAAACTGTCCATAAAACGCAAAACATGCATTTTTCATGACTTGATTAAGTCGCCAGTCAATCGCCAGGGTAAGCCGCGAAATACTGTAAGGCCAAGATTTTTAAAAAAATCTTCCAAGTGTTTTTCGCAACTGGAAGGTCTACCTGCGAGATAGTCGCCAAAGGAGCCGCGGAAATCTCTGTGTACCTCTCACGACTAGACCTTTCACCCGCGAACAAGTGGCCACACTGAGCCGCGAAAACCACAAAAACTCTAATTTTTGAAAAATTTTCTAAGTCTTTTTCGCGACTGCAGCCTTGACTCGCCAATAACCCGTGAAAACTCTCGGAGTGAGCTTCGTGACTGGACCTACTCGTGATTGAGTCGCCAAAACAAGGCAACACTGTTTTTGAAAATTTTGACATCTTTGTAAAACAAAATACTTTCCAAAAACAAACTAAAACACTGAAAATCTTTTGTGTTTGATCAACAAAGATTGAGTATTTGAAAACACATTTAATCAAGTACAATCACACAAATGAATATGACATTCATTGAATATAGACTTATGTGTTGTGTGTGGATATCAAAAATGAGATAGTCCTTAGTCCAATGTGAAGCTTCAATGATCAATTCAATCAAGGCATACACAACTAGCACTAGATAATGTGACCTATCTCAATTATAGAAACATGCATATATGACCTCCCACATGCACTTGATAACAATACTTTAAAGCTTTTCATTTGGCTCTATAATTAACATATCATTTGCAGTTTTTGAGCAAAGAAAATCTCATTGTGAGATAGATGACTGAAATTTTTGATATTTCAATTGACGGATCGGATACGAGAGTTGGGACTGTCAAACCTTCGTGTGAAGCTTTCTAGGCAATTGGTGAAGGCACCGATCATCTTTATCATGTCCATCATTCCTGGATCACGGTTTTGACTTCTTGGTTGTTCACCACCCTAAGACCTCATGTCATTTCTTCTTCCTCGTGACCGAGGTGCACTTGCATTGTTGTCTACTCTCAGCTTTTAACAGTTGGGTCTGGTATGTCCTTGCAATCTGCAATAGTGACAAACATAATTCGTTCTAGGACCCTGTTGTGATCTTGAAAGTGATCTTCCTCTAGCTCCATATCTGGATTCTGATTGATTACGGGACTTAATTAACACTCGTTGATCAATCGCATTCTTCTTCTTCTCAGCCTTAACTTTCTCAGGAATAGGCTTATCCATAGCCGTCTCTTTGGCCTTTACAAACTTCGCTTCTTTGATGACATTTGCTAATGAGCTACTTCCTCCGGCATATCCCAATCCGGACTTGTCTAAGGCATATTTTTTAGATGAAATAACATCATCTAACTTCCTGGAGGAGACCCTATCTATCTTGGCATGAGCTTTCACTACCTCTTGCTCAAGGAATCTCACTTTTGTGTAAGTTTTTGATAGCTCAACATTAAGTGCTTCAATCTCACACTTTGCCTCCTTGTATCGTGCCAGAAGACTTTTGTAATCTTCCTCAGCCCTCTTCATCTTCTTAATGGCTACATTAGCCACCTTAGCATATTCACCGGTCTTCTCAAGGAGTGAGTTGTAAGTCTCTTGCAATCCCACTACTTCTCCAACTTCCTCATCTTCAGACTCCTCAAATATTCCAATAGACTCCAAATCAGAATGTTCCCCAAGGTCCTTCACAAGTGTACCCAAATCATCTGAGGACTCCACATGTGCAATGGTCATGAATGCGAAGTAATTTCCTTCTCCGTCACAACTCTCTTCAGAATCAGAACTCGAAGAGTCTATATCCCTCATCGTTGTGGCATACACCTTACCTTTGCCTCTCAAGAAATTGGGACACTCCTTCTTGAGATGTCTATGGCCATTGCATTCAAAACACACAATGTCTGAAGGAGATTGAAAATCCTTCCCTTCTTTCCTCGTAAAATCTTTCCTATAACCTCTTGAAGATGAAAATTTCCCTCTGTTAAATGGTTTCTCACTATTCTTCATCTTCAGAAATTTACGGAAGTTTTTCGCAAGATATGCTACTTCCTTCTCCACTCTATCTTCTTCGGAAGGATCATCCATTCTTTCGGTGATGGTTTTAAGAGTAAGAGATTTACTCGTCTTGTGGGAAGGTAGTCCAAGCTCATATGTTTGGAGAGACCCAATCAGCTCCTAAATTTTGATCTCATCCAGGTCTTTACTCTCTTCTATGGCTGTGACTTTTGCTCTAAAACTTTCTGGCAAGGACCTTAAGATTTTTCTCACCACCTTAGTATCTTCAATCTTCTCACCAAGATTGAGCTTAGCAATGACAATTTCGTTGAGCTTCTCATAGAATGAATCAAATGATTCATCTTCACCCATCTTGAGCTCTTTAAACTTGGTGGCAAGCATTTGGAGCTTTGTGTCTTTCACCTTCTTAGGCCCCTCATAAGTTGTCTCCAAAATCTCCCAAGCTTCCTTAGCCACTGTCATGTGAGATATCTTGTGGATTTCATCTGGAGACACACCACAGAATATAGCATTCAAAGCTTTACTGTTAGCATTGGCTGCAGCAAGAGCTGCCTTATCCCAAGTAGATTTAGCAGCCTCCGGCTTAGTTCAACCTATATCAACCGTATCCCACACGGTGTCATCAATAGAGCATAGGAATGCCCTCATTTTGACTTTCCAGAAGGCATAATTGTTACCATCAAAAAATGGTGGTACATTTAAGGATTGAGACCTATCCATCTCAAAAAGGGTCAAAGATCACACTCAGGTATTTAAACCACAACAAGTGTACCTGCTTTAATACTAATTGAAAGTTCAATATGTGTCTAAAATACCCTTGAATGTTTAGACCCCAAATTATAAAATATCAATTCAAGCTTATAATCAAACAATTAATGTGCGGAATATGAACATAAGTCAATCACAGAATTGATAACTAATCTATGGGAAATATAAACACATCCACAGCACTAAATATAAGGCAAAGATATAGGGAAGGAAGATGCAAACACACGAACAACACACGATGTGTTATCGAAGAGGAAACCGAAGTTCTCGGTGTAAAACCTCTCCGCTGCCCTCCAAGAGGTCAAATAATCCACTAAAGAATGTAGTTGGAATACATGAATAGCTAAAGACCCTCCAAGCCTAATCTATCCAAGTACCTAAGACCTCCAAGCTTCTTGCTCCAATGAGGTTACGCCGAACCTATTTCTTCTTTAGCTTCTCGGATTCCACTACTAAACCATAGCATCAACCAATGTATATTGGTTCTTTCCAAACTGCTTCCCTTAGCACCAAATGAACCTTCTCACAGACGTGGGTGTGGTGAGGAAAGGATTTGGTCAATAACCTCTCAAAGGTATGACAATGGAGAGGAAGAGAGTAGAGGAATTTGTAGAGACTCTAAGGTAAAGATTGGGGATGAGGCAATCTTGTTTTTCTCTAGGGTTTCTCTTACCAAATTCTCTCTGGAAACTCTCTCAATTTAGTGGGTATAAGGATTTATATATAGTGGTGTGTGTTTGAAATACGAAGAGTCCGTTTTTGCCAAACAGGACTGATTGGCGGCTTGGCCTCGCGGCTTGCCCAAGTCGCGAGTTAAAGTCGCGACGTAATGGCCTGGCCAGCCTGGGACTTTTGTCCTGTAGTGCGATAGCTGGCACGACCCTCCAGCTTCTCTGTGTGTTTCTCACATGCTTGCATTTGGCGGCTTGCCAGTCATGAGTCAGCCACGAGTCCTAGCCGCGAAACTCTGCTTCTTGCACATACTTGAGCTTTTCTTCACACTCTTTTCACACACTACCCTTACATGAATCCCACCTAAATATAGGGTTACTAAGTGCTTAAATTACAAGCAAATTGGCACGGAATAAAGCCAACAAGATGGTTGATAAATTTCAACCTTACAATGTGAAAAGTCATAGAAGAAGTAAATCACAAGTTCTTTGTAAACTCAGAATTATAGTTCGTAGTCGGTGATGAAATTGGACATTTCATCTGCGAAGACTATAACATATCAACTAAGATGATTTGTCTTCATCATGGAAGTGAGGACTTCTAGTTAATGTGTTGATATGTTTTAAGAGTTAAGACATATTGAACAGGACTACTGTGAGATTTATTATTCTCTTAACGACTGTCAAATGAATAATAAATCTCGCGACTTATATTTGCATGAACTCTTAATTCTTAGAGAACAATGAACCTGATCATGAGGTGTAGGTTGCTTTGATATATTAGGAGTGAGATCTAAAGTCACGGTCAAAACCTCAATATGTTGGGTAGCTACATTTAGTGTTGATAGAACATATATTCCCAAGATGGAATTCATAGTCTCTTAACGGAGATACAAAATATTCCCTTGAGATAAATTTAATGAATTTGTTATTCAGAATGTTAGGCCTAACTACTTTAGTAAATAATTACTAAAGTATATATTTATGAAATTAGATTTCATAAATATATAATGAATAACATAAAGGATTAAACAGGGTACTCAATGGTTAAGATGTAGTAATTTACAAAGTGGCAGTCTACATTCATGACTTTGTATTACTGCGAATATTTTATGAAGGGATTGCATATACAATAAAGTCTTGGGATATAATTTATTAATAAGGCCTAGAGTGCAATTATATTTATATAGTGGTATTAAATATAATTAATGGTAACTTTGGACTTGTCAAGAGTTGAAAGAAAAGCCCAAGCCCAATTAGAGCTAGTGTCTTATTTGTTCCCTTTTGGTCCCATTCCAAGCCACATACTGAAACCCAATTGGAAAGGCCCAAAAAGCTAACCCAATTAGATAATTAGTTATTAGGAGAGAAACATACAGAATTTTGTAACACCCACAAGTGCATGATTTGGTATGTATGTGAGTGTTAGACACTTTTTTATTCTTTCTAGTATATACACATATAACTGATTGAGAGACCACACTTCTTGGGCGTCAAGTGGAATTGGAGTGAAGATTAAAAGTGTTCCCAAGTGCTTTTCATCTTTGGTTTTGAATTTTACCGCTTCAAGGTACACTCTCTCGTTCTTATATTCTGAAACTTACATGGCACGTGTTATCAATTGTGAATGAAGTAGATCCGTTAATTTTTCTGCTGCATACATTCATATTTCCATCAGCAACATGTCACGAAGATCAGCATACTCTATCGGGTTTTCTTGTACATGACTATTAGGAATTTCAAAAGAAGTCTGTGTAAATGATGATTCCCCATTAAAAGCCCAAGGGTTATAACCCCTACAAATCCCTTTAGACACTAAGTGAACCTGTATGACATCTATAGGCCACAAATTTGTATGCACATATTTTCTATAGAGACATGAAATCTTTCCACTCGGGTGTGCATAGTTAGATGCAAAATTAAGAAACTGTTGGACTCCATCTAAATATTCTTGTGACCTTCTATTTGAAAGTTTCATCCAACTCCTATCCATTGCTATAAAGTGGTTTACAAGAAATACCTATAATGTGATTTCATGAAAGCACAAAGCAAGAGTTAACACACATTTCAGTTACACAGTTTCACTTTAATTTAAGAAACAAATCATCTTTAATCATTCACGTTCAGCTATGTTCCTAACAAAACAATAAATTTAAATGCATGGAGAAGTTATCAATACATTTGGTAACTATAACATCATTATTAGCAATAGCCTAAAATGAATTAATCAAATAAAAACAGCGCAACAAGAATCATCCAATATTACACAAAATAGTCAACACTCCCCATGTCAAATAAATTCACCTTATTACTTCATGCAGGCCACTTACTTGCCCCAATTCAACAATCCACCATAACTAGAGAGAGAGAGAGTACCTTAATTATTTCATCAACTTCACTTACTTTGCTAGCAATTAGTTGTATCTATATTGCTACTCTACACATATATAGTCATTATCAACAGACCTCTATCATTAACTCTCCTCAATATATATATTTCAATACACAATCATAGAATTATTATCAAACTTCATGAAATGGTATAAGACATTATTTTATCATTTAACAATACCACACTTTTGCTTATTTACCTGAACCAAACTAATCATTTACCACAACAAAGTCATAAATAAACCATGCTCTCATAAACTTGTTCATAATATATTGACATCTTTTCTCATAGCCTGATCCAGTGTTCTCTTTGACCTTAACATTGCTCTAGCAATGCTTTCTGCCCAAATAAAGCTACACCTAAGCCGTGCAGCCATTAGTCTTAGATCCATAGTTTTTAATATTGTTCAATGCATATTAATTTGGGGTTGAAGTTATAGATTCAATACAAGTGTGTTTAATTTGGGTAAATTCTGCCTTGTTAAGTTAAAAGGCTAATTATTTATTGTTTGCAATGTCAACCGATTCCTTAACAAGGACAAAAAATTAGATACCAAATACAATATGCATTGAACAAAATTTTGTGGAATCAACTTGTGAAGACCATGCAAATGGGTCCATATATTATCTAATTAAACATGTGTTAAAAAAACTAGGTCCCACATTCCAATCTTTATCATAGTATGAGTATGAGTTAACCATGCTACAATTAAAAGTAATCCATTTCAACTTGAATATAGATTATGCATCAATCTAAAATTTTCAACTTAACATATAAAAATCCAAAAGTAATCCATAGTTCTTACCCTTAATGCAGTTGTCAAAAGTAATTTCACAAGAGGCTAAAAAAAATCACCTTAAAAAAATTAGTTAAGAATTGTGAAATTCAACCTGAAATACACAAAATACAAGAATCAGCTAACAAACAATAAGGGAAACACATAATTCAAATGATTGCAGGAGGAAAAGAGAACTTATTGCCAAAACAACTCCACTAATTAAGTTGCCTAACACAAAGAAAAAAAAATCCAACTTCTTATGACCAATAAGTAGCACTGCCAGATTAAAATCCAAATTGGATATGAGGTTGCCAACACTGGATGACCAAGTATCACTAAAAGCAAAAGAATAGCAATGGAAACAAGACACTATGATTGAAAAAAAAAAAAAAAAAAAAACAAATTAGCCTTAATTAAAACACCACAAGTGAATGGCATTACAACAAACCTATGCTAATAATGAAATCTAGATTGACAATACACATTCTCACACAGCCTTTGATTCTTTGAACGACATGCACCTCTTTATTGTGATTAAACTTTAAATCAAATATTTGACATATCTTTTTAAAATCCACTAGAGAGCAATGATATGCCGTCAACCATATTTATATATAATCATCCTTATAAATTTTTTTTAACTTTATTTGGTTTTTTACAACTACCTTACATTGTAGATTGTATTGTTTAATTGTTACTTTCATATAAATTCACCATTTATTCACACTGAACTATGTCAAAAAGTTATGACAAATGATGAGGATTATGTGCCTATGAGATCATACCTCACTACCAAAACTACTGTACAAAAGTCAATGAAAAGAGAAACATCAACTAAGAGGATAATACTTCTCCACAGCCCAATTCTAACAGAGCCTATCTTGCACTGTTTTGCAGAGCTATGTTGATCAAATTGGTCATAAAAATACTAAAAAAAGATTAAATGAAATATCTTAAAAGAGAATGGAATTAAAAAATTTCCAAATACAGGAATATATATAAATATATAGTGACATTCAAAATGTGTTTTATGAATATACTTGCAATCTTAACAAGAATCTCATATTAACAGTGCAATCTTAATAGTAAAAGCATAAAGGATTCCACAACTCCAAACATCAATATACTTGCCAATGTTTGCTCCAAGTGGGGGATAGCATGGTCAAAGTGAACACACAAAACACGGTTCCCCCAATGGGTATCCAAAATAATTGAATCATACAATATCCGAACTGTACCTTTATACCATCCCATCTAATGTACTTCTTATATTTGTGATACAACTATTCCACTAGGGCCATGTCGTTGTTTAGATTTTAAATAACTAACTTTTAGACATAAAAGTTTACAGGATCCAAACAATGGTGACCATCTCACCAATGCATAATGCCAGTATCAGATTTAAAGAAAAATTTTAAATTTAACTTTCTCTCATGATAGAAACACAAAATTTATGCCATAGCCACAACCACAACTTTACGATTTTGATTCAGTTACCAAAGATCATGACACACGATTATACAACAAGAAAGATGAAAAGATAGAAAAGATTACAACTAAAACTTTTTTTAATCAAAGGTTTAATAGCAACAGAGCAATTAAAGATCTACAAGTTTCTCTTTCTTTTCTTGTTTTCTCGGAAACCAAACAGGGAGTAGTAACTGATATATTTATATTCACATGCATAATCATAAATCAAAGGCAAAAAAAATGGTTGAATCAGAGAGAGAGAGGAAAAGTACCTTCGGATTGGGAGATGAGGACATGGAGATGGAACCCTAGGGAAGGTATGGGAATGGACAGGGAATGAGGCGGGTCGGGTCAGGTTGGGAATGGTTCGAGAAGAACATTCCTTGCACAATGAGTGGGTTAGTCTTCGGCAATCAATCAACAAAAAGAACAAAAGAAAAAAAAACTTATAGATCGGAATGACACGACCACGAGTGGTTAGTTAGCGACGGCAAGAGACTAAAAGTGAGAGTTTGGAGAGAGTAAGAGTTTGGCTGAAGTGAGAGTTTGGAGAGAAGGTCTATTGCACAAAATGATAAGTGGGAAAAGTGAAAAGTGAATTTTGGGGATGGGAAATTTAAATGTCTATTGCGGCAGTACAACCCGCCGCTATAACTAAGAAAAAGGGCCGCAAAACGGAGTCCCTATTGTGGCGGTCATCCCAACGCCACTATAACTTACATATTGCAGTGGTTTTCTATACCGCCGCTATAGTATCTACGCAAAAAGATATATTTATTGCGGCAGGATTTTGGAGCGCCACTATATCTAAGTTAACGTCGCTAAAACATATATATTACAACAGTTTTATGTCCCGCTATTGCAGGACGCCGCAAAAGACTAGAGCTATTGCAGCGGTCCCAAAAAATGCCGCAATAGACCTTATGTACAACGGCAGTCCCAAAAAATGCTGCAATATGTGACATATAGCGGCGATTTTTGCACCCACTGCAAAAAAAAAAAAAAAAAAAATGCTGCAATAGTATAGATTTTTTAGTGTATATAATTTTTTTTTTGTTTTTTAGAAACAAACCTATATAATAATTTAAACTAAGTGTAACATGTTATATGTTTTCCATAAAATTGAAAAATTCCAATCCAAGCTGATACATACCAAGCACAAGTTCCAAATTAGTCAACCGATATGTTCAAATTAGTCAACCAATTATAGATCTAAATATACAATTTCCAAACCAAGTAGACACATATGAAGCAGAAGTTTGAATTGAAAATTTTCCTCTCTTTTTTTGGTTTGTTCATGCGCATTATATAAACTAGCAAGTAACCCTTGCTTATGCACAAGAACATTAAATAATGATGATAAAAAGGAATAAAAATCAATAAAAATTAAACTATTGAAGTTACAAAATTCCAAAATTGACACTAACCCATCAGTATTCCAAATAAGATAATCAAAACTAAATAGGAAATTTGTAAAGAGAGAGAGAGAGAGATGAACCTTAGTGAGAATGATTTTAAAAAATGAAACAAACACACACACACACACACACAAATACATGAAGTTCTACCGCACCCAAAAAGAGAACTTTTGTACATATATCATCATCACACCAAAAAAAAAAAAAAACAAAAAACACATGCACACACACACTCACACAAATACATGAAATTTTGTCATTTCCTTCTATTGAAATGAAAATGCAACTCAAATTTAATTTTTATTGTTCCAAAAGAGAACTTTTGTATATATATCATCATCACACCCAAAAAAAAAAAAAAAAAAAAAACAAAAAACACATGCACACACACTCACACAAATACATGAAGTTTTGTCATTTCCTTCTATTGAAATGAAAATGCAACTCAAATTTAATTTTTATTGTCCCAATATTTTTGTTGTGTTCATAGCATTACTCTATTAAAAAGAATTTTTCTTAATACTTTAATTTTTATTATGTCCATAGCATTACTCTATTAACAATTTACCTAAACTCAAAATTTTTATTGTTGCATTTTTATTGTGTTAACAACATTATTTTTGTTGTTACATAACTTATTGGTCTTTTGTAACAGTGTTTACATTTATTAGTCTTTGTAATTGTCCAATTATATTTATTCTATTATTTAATAACTAGTCATAACATTTTCAAAGTGCCAACCACATGACTTTGTCTTTTAATTATTAATTTTTTTTAATCCCTAAGATTTAAGATTAGCAAACTATTAATTTTTATTGTTGGGCTCGCTTCTTCTTTTTATTTTTATATTTTTCCATATTTTAGACAAATAAAATTTGTTGTTGGAACTTTTTTTTTTTGGTTTAAAAGGGCCAACGATATTGTTAAGGGATGCCAAGTTTTAAGTTTGTTTGGGTTCAATTCCCTAAATCAAATACCTAAAAAAATTTAGGGTGTTATGTTTTATTTATGATGGACAAAAGAAAAATATTTCAAATAATATATAAAAATTTCTTTATTTTTTAAGGTCAAGGTATTCATTTGAACACCTTTACCATAATGTGGAGCAGTACACACAAATTTTGTATTTATCAATTACACCATCATGAAAGAGTGAAACAAATTATTATATTTAGGCGAAAATACACTTTCGGTCCCTACATTTTGGGCCAATTCTCATTTTGGTCCCAATTTATTTTGCTACTATTCTAGTCCACAAAAGTAGTAAATCAATTTTATTTTGGTCCCTGCCGTCAACCTACTAATAGAGAACTCCTACGTGGCAAACAGAAGCCTAGTTGGCACAGAAAATGCTGATGTGGCTATTAAAATAATATTAAAAATACCACATCAGCATCTTATTTTTAAATATTAATTTATCAATTGTAACAAAATTAAAAACGTAAAAACACATAAATTCAAATAATGTTGAAGAACATGAATAAATAAGAACTTAAACCCATATTACAAGAACACTAACCAAGATCACAATAACATAGTACTCAAATATTTTCTTTTCCAACATTTGTCATATTACAAATCCAACTAAATACGTAGAATTTCAACCCAAACATATCTCTAAAACTAGTAAATCAAAACCCAACCAAATAAAAAACAAAACGTCTAAATCATCCAAAATCAACAACAAAACAACATCACCGATCAGACCAACAAAACCTAACCTCTATGCTACCATAAATTCCAGCCAAAATAATCAAACCACAAACCACAGATCCTCAACAAACCCCAAAGGTAGATCTGCATTTGAAATTGATAAAAAAAAATAAAAAAATAAAAAAATGAAAAACCCAAATGATGCTCATCGTTTTCGTTACATCAAGACCCCATGGCTTCCATGATCAAAACCTCAAATATCAAGACCTTCATAGCACACCCACCGATCTAGGCTTCACAACAACACAATACCATGGAATCCTTATTCCCATTGTTACCGAACTGCCACTACAACAACACGCTCAATCGATCTGAGCTCGAAGATGTCACTACAATCTACACCCCTTTAGAAACTCCCTCCTCGACGAAGACAAAGATAACAAAGTCAACAAACCACCACAGAAGCTCTCCTACCAGTGAATAAAATTCTGATCATAACCTCCACCACCTCTACTTTCTCCACTTAACCATAGAGGCCTTGCCAATTTGTGAGTATCGAAAGATTAGAGAGAGTGAGATCGTGAGGTAGAGATAGAGAAAACCAAACCTTTTGTGTTTTTGTATTTGGTTCAGAAAAATAAAATGCAAGAAAATGTGAGAATTGAGAAATTAAAATTTTAATTAAAATCCAATTTTTATTTTTAGTTGAAATTAAAAATTTTAAATAATTTATTGCATTTTTAAATGTGAAATAAATTATTATTATTATTATTATTTTAATAGCTACGTCAGCATTTAATGTGCCAATTGGGCATTCCATCTACCATGTAAGAATTTTCTGTTAGCAGGTTAACGGTAGGAACCAAAATAGAATTGATTTTTTGTTTTTAGAGACTAGAATAGTAACAAAATAAAAACTTGGACCAAAATGAGAATCGTCCCAAAATGTAGGGACCAAAAGTGTATTTTCGCCTTATATTTATCGATACGTATGAAAATGAATTTAATTCTTTACAACAACAAAATATTAGAAATTCCATTATTAGATCTTTGAGATGCTTTATGATTCAATGGTTAAGAAGGTTGATCTTTACCCGTTTCTTGATATTCCAAACCAAATGTATAAATGAATAAGTGATGGATTTAATATTGAGGGCCAATGGCTTGATTTCGAACTAAATTGAAAGGAGTTTAAGGAAAAGTTTTTAGTTTGATTCTGGAAAGTAGGATATATGAAAATATCCTATTTTGGAAGTGGAAAAATAGAGAAAGAATTTGGATCAAAGAAGATATGTTTTGAGAATTTCACTTAATTAAGCAAAATTCAGTTTTGCTCAAGCGAATAAGAGGCATATCACTGGAGCAAACTTAAATTTTTTCAAGTGACATCACAGATTGATTGAGAGTGTATCGTATAAAAATGAGGCAAAGAAAACATTTTCTATCATTAACGACTAGTAACTGTCATAATAAGATTTTAAAGGTTAATCGTCAAAAATTTTATTCCCGTATTCTGTTCACACATGGAAGTCAGTTGAATTTTATCCCGAGGATTGCTTCTGGTGCTTTTGTTTTTGCTTTTGTTGCTTTGTAAGAGGGTGTGCATTTTTTTGAATTTGACTTGGCAATATAAGAAATGTAATTATCTATATATATATATATATATATAAACGAAACTTTTGAAGCTTTCACAATTTTCCACGTCAGCAATATTAAAATAAATAGACATAAATATTATAATTTATAAATATTAAAAATAATAAATAGTTTCAGCCTTTTTAATTCCTTCGATTTGCTACCCGACTTTTTTTGTGAAACAGTTCTTCTCCTTGCTACCCAGCTTCTCACCCAATTCATAAAATGGTCTTAGACAACCCCTTTAGAGAAGGAGATGAGAGGTATGTTACCCCCAAACTGAAAACCTAATAAAGACCCACTGTATACGGTGAAAACCTTACGAAATCTCTATAGGCTCGAACACAAAGCAATCCACTTCGAGTGCGAATTGTGAAGCCTCTGTGTACAACAAAATCTCCTCTAGCGAGCCATGAAGCCTCTTCATATACAAAGCTTAATTTGAGATTGTAATCCCAGAAAGTTTGACCTCTTAAGCTTGCAAAAATTGGTTCGAGCTCGCAACCATGAAATCTCATCGCATGCGAGCTATGAGTCTCTTCACACACGAAGCTTAATTCGAGACTATAGACCCAGAAAGTTTGACCTCAATGATTCAAACTCAATAGCCATTCGAACTTATTAGCTCATCGAAGCAATATTAGATAAACTATTGCGATGATGGTAAGATCAGTAAAGTGTATGCCATGGTTAGTTTCAAAAGTGAGTTAATAAGGCCTGTGTAAAGGAAAAGGATGGGCCAGATTAAGAGATAAGGAACTAAAGAAGTGAATGGTCTTTAACCACATGGATGGACTGAAAAAAGAGTCATGTTGATGTGGAATTCTACTCATCTTTCAGACCCACTACAAGTGAAGGCACTACAATTGGCAAAGCCACATATAAAAATGTTTATTCCGATAAGATTTATGCAGGGTTCATCAAAGTGCAACAGTTTTCCTCTAATTATGTAGAAACTGTAATGCGGAACTCGCACCACTATCTGCAATTATGGAGACTGTTAGGTTCTAAAGATTTAGGATTTTATGTATTTAGAACTCTAATTTGTATTGTTGGCAAACCATGATCAAAACATGTTGTTTAGTCTTGTTTAGGCTTGCTCAAAGTTGGGTCTTTCATGTAAAGTTGGAATCGAGTCGCTGCAGATGCATTGGTGCATTTCGGCCTGGCTCGATCGAACGAAGGAAAGACTCGATTGATCGAATCTTGGGCAGAATGTTTTTTTGCAGAATATTCCAGCTCAGCCCTAACTCATTAAATGTTTTGGATTTTCTATTTTTACCCTAGGTATATAAAGAAAAACCCTAGCCACGTTTTGAGAGTCGCTTCAGTTAAGTTATTGCTCATACTTTGCTGTTTTGTGTAAATCTCTTGTGAGATCTAAAAAAGCTTTCCTTTACACAAAGCTTAGGGTTTTCAAGATAGAGATTACTTCAACATCTTGATGATCAACTCGGTTACTACCATAGAAGCTTAAAGAAATTCAAGCGTGGGTGCTTGTAGCTGATTGGAGAATCCAAGAAAGAAGGAGTCCGTGGATTCAAAGCTTGCACGTGGTCGTGTCAGTAAGTTCTACTGGTGGGTAGTATTAGGAAATCAAGCGGGGAGCTTGTAAGTTCTTTTGTATGAACTTCAATTCTTTCGCATAGTGGATTCAGGTTTACCTTGAGGATAGCTAGGTCAAATCCTCCCCAGGTTTTTACCGTGTGGTTTCCTGGGATCATCACTTGGCTAACTAGCTAGGTTAAATTGGTTGTTTTAAGGGGTCTAAAACCGTTCAGAGACTTAAAAAATATGGTGTTTTTCAACTAAGTAAACCTATAGTGTTTTATTGATGGTGTAAATTAACTCATTTACGCCATATCAGGATTGAAGGTTTATAATTTTCAATTTATTATATATTGTTCATTTAAAGTTGCAATGTCTATTAGATAGTATAGTATATTGTTATTCATTTTATTGCTATTTTTTATGATTGAATAATTTCTTGAATAATTGCTACATGTAGTAAACAACGTAAATATATATATATATATATATTCTTTAAATTCTCAAACTTAATAGCTTTCCCGTACATCGCACGGGTTTGCGACTAGTAAATATATAAAATCAAAGCCTCTTAAGCTCTCACAATTTTCCACATCATCATTTTAATTTATAAAAAATTTTAATATTTTAAACTAAATAGTGAGAGAGTCCTAACAGGAGTGTCTTTCTCTTTTATCCTTAATCCTAAAGTTAAAAAAAAAAATTAAATCTGATTTAAAAATATAAAGTTTGATCCGACTAAAACTGTACGGCCGCAAAACCTACTCCTCTCACGCTTTTAGTGAGAACTACAGTTGGAAACAAAAACCCAACAAAAACTTGGTACTCTCTCTTCTCTATTTGCAATCTCTACTATTTTTTTTTTTTTTTTAACTCTTGCATTGCTACAAATTTTGTAGAGGATCCTAAAGAAGTATATGTGAAGCCCTAGAAAGCCTTGACATCTAATTATGGCAGAGCATGTCCACCAGTCATACACCAAAATGAATGATGGTGCTGGTCATATCAAATGTATATCATTGTTACCATGACCAAAAAAAGAAAAGGCATGTATTTTGCGGTTATGATTACGATGCAATTGAAATCTTAGTGCTAAAGACCAACAACAGAGCCTATTGATTGTCTATGCATGGTTTGTATTAGTTTTATATAATTATTTGTTGCAGTCGTAATATAGGAATTTGAGTTAGAGAACATGCAACCCTTTAATTTGAAGTTAGGAATTTGCTTTTGATAATCAAGTGTACTATTCATAAATCACCGTTGAATTTCCAATAAATCTCTATGAATTATGAAGCACAATTATTTCTTATGATAACCCCCCTTTGGTTCTTAAATCTTTTGGTATGTGGTTATATATTTTCCACAAATTAAATTCATATACAAACTAAGGCACATTTATTTCTTATGATAATCGCCTTTTGGTTCTTAAAATTTTTGGTATGTGGTTATATATCTTGACAAGCTCTAAAATTATCTTAAGCTTCTTTAGTTTATGAATCTTTGTTTTCATGGTTGTTTGATTTTTTTTTTTTCCCTTCACAGGAAGGATTTTGCCTTGAATGTTGTTGGTGTAATGCCAGATGAACTACTTTGAATTTCTTCTTCAATAAGTATGATTTTATTTTTTATGGTTACAATGGCGATAGACATGGGATGAGTACCAATAGTAAAGATGAGATAACTATATATTTATCTCAAGATAACAATTGAGTTAAAGCAAAATTTTACATAGAAGTTAAAAGTAATAACTAATATGCAAAAAGAGAATGAAGATCAAAACTGAAATGATATCTTTGTGGTAAATTACATATAGGATCTTAGTAATAACCAAATTCCACCTTGATGTGTTGTTTGGACATGAAATTTTTCTTTATATCATTTTGATGGTAATTTTATTCTCAAATAACATTTTGCAACGAATACCCTTATACCCACGAAATGTAGAGAGCTTCCAAAGAGAATTTTGAGATAGATACCCTAGAGAAAAACAATATTGACTCATCCACAATCTTTATCCTTTGATTCTCAAAATTCCTCTACTCTCACTCTCTCCATTTATATATCCTTGAGAGGTATATTAGCCAAATCTTTATCTCACCATACCCATATCTGTGAGAAGGTTTTTTTTTGGTGCTTGGGAAGCAATTCAGAAGGGACCAATTCATTTTGGTTGATGCAATGGGCGATTGCGGGATCCAGTAAGCTAGAGAAGACAAGGTTCGGCGTAACCCTATTGGAGCAAGAAACTTGGAGGGCTTAGGTGCACTGGGTAGATTAGGCTTGGAGGGTCTTCTGCTATTCATGTATCCCAACTTCATTCTCTAATGGATTATTGACCGCTTGAAGGGTAGCGAAGAGGTTTTACGCCGAGTACTTTGGTTTCCTCTTCGATAACACATCACCATGTTATCTTTGTGTTTGCATCTTTCTTCCCTTTCTCTTTACCTTTTAATTACTGCTATGATTGTGATTAATTATATTTTAGAGTGTGTTACCTGTTTGGATTTAGTTTATATTAATATTCTGCATGTATATTGTTTGATTATAAACTTGTGTTAGTATTTTGTAAATTGGGGGTTTAAACGTTCATTAGTGTTTTACACACTATTTGAACATTCGATTGGTATCAAAGCAGGTGCACTTGCTGTGGTTTAACTACCTAAGTACGATCCTTGCCCTTAAGCTATGAATGAAGTCATGGAAAAGGCTATGTTGAATTGTGGTTTAAATGTTTGTGAGAATGACCTTATGAGTATGTTTGAAGGTTGTCCTAACAATGAACTCCTAGAGTTATTAAAAACAAAGAAACATGCTAGAATGTTTGTTCACATGCTGAAATATTTTGAAAATGAGAATCACATCCTACACAATAGTCTATGTAAGTCTAATTCTTTGATTGAGAAGTATAAAAGAAGAAATAGAATATTGTGTGATAAGGTTGATAATCTGAAAAAGAAAATTCAATCTAACAAGAGCATGGAAAACGAAGATAAGTTTCTGTTTGAAGGTCAAGAGTGCTTATCCCATGCTTGCTTATTTGTTCACACTTCTTTGAAGGTATTTAATTCATGTTTACAGTATCTTGATAGCAGTTGTTCTCATCATATGACAAGAGAGAAATCACTATTTAAGTCACTCAAAGAGAAAGTCGGTGACTATGTGACGTTTGGTGATGGAAGTCATGCTCAAGTTCTTGGCAAAGGGATTGTTAAGATACCGGGATTACCTCTATCGAAGGATGTCTTATACATCAAAGGGCTTAAGGAGAATCTTTTAAGCATCACTCAAATATGTGATAAGGACTTCCTTGTTCAATTCTCAAAGAAGGGGTGTATAATCATTGATGAAGAAGGGATTCAAGTCTTGGAGGGAAATAGGACTACCGACAGTTGCTACAGAGTAGTTCCTATGGCAAGAATTTCTTGCAGAAGTGCTTGTGTTGACATGCTGGAACTTTGGCATCACAAATTTGGGCATGCAAATTTCAAACAAGTGGCTAAAGTATCTAAACTTGAAGCTATTAAGAGACTTCCAAAATTTGGAAAGGTAGAGAAGACTATTTGTGGTGCGTGCCAAATGGGGAAGCAAACAAAGGCAAGTCATCATAAGGTGAATGTGATTGCTACTTCACGTTGTTTAGAGCTACTTCATGTTGATCTTATGGGGCCCACAAGAACTGAAAGCCTAGGAGGAAAAAGACATATTATGGTCATTGTTGATGATTTCTCACGATACACTTAGGTGGAATTCCTTAGAGAAAAATCAGAAGCATGTGAGAAAATGGAAATTCTATGCAAGAGACTTAAAAACGAAAAGGGGGTTCCTATTGTCAAGATATAGAGTGATCATGGTAAGGAGTTTGAGAATGCAAGATTCGAGTCTTTTTGTGAGAAGAATAGGTTCAAAAAGGAATTTTTAGCCCCCAAAACACCTTAACAAATTGGGGTGGTTAAGAGAAAAATTGGGTGATTCAAGAAATGGCAAGAGTTATGCTACTTAACAAGCAAATTGCTCAAAAGTTTTGGGAAGAAGCCGTGAACACCTCATTTCACATTGGTAATAGAATATTCTTTTGCGCGGGAACAAAGAAGACGGCTTATGAAATTTGGAATGGAAAGAAGCCAAAAGTGAAATACTTCCGAGTATTTGGAAGCAAGTGTTACATTCTAAATGATCGAGAGAACCTTGGAAAATTTGATGCAAAAAGTGATGAAGGCATCTTCCTTAGGTATTCTACTACTAGCCGGGCATATAGAGTCTTCAGCAAGAGACCAAAGACTGTAATGGAGTCCATCAATGTGGAAATTGATGATGCTATAACAAAGGTAGAGATGGTTGATGATGGAGAAGGGACAAGCTCCAAAGAACTCATAGTAGAGGCCGAAGCCCAAGATGTTGAAGTTATAGGACCTACACTGGAAAAGGAATCAACTCCCATGAACTCAAGAATGGAAACAAGATCAATGTCTAAAACATCAAGTCCTCTCACTCCTCCGGAAGTTCATCCTTCTATCTCCCAGAATTATGAAGTGTCACCTCAAAGAAGCCATCATCAAGAGTGATCAAAAACCATCCGAACAGTAACATCAGTGGATCTTTAGATGAAGGTCTTCGCCTTAGACAGGGAAACATACTTTTGGCAAATCATGTAATGTATCATTGCTACCTTGCCCAATTTGAGCTGAAAAAGGTAGAAGAAGCACTTTGATAGGCCAAAAACGTATTGACCCCTTATGATTAAATTAATTTATTAATTTGACAAGTTATTAATTAACCAATTTAACATGCAAACGCGTGGTAGCACAAACAAATCACCAATAAACTAATAATGTATCGGAAAATAAATGACACGGTGATTTGTTTAAGAATGGGGAAAAACCTAACGGCAAAAACCCCACCGGGTGATTTTCAAGTCACCACTCCCGAAACTCCACTATTATCACAACAAACGGTTACAAGTAAAGGAATCCCAAGTATCTTACCAACCTACAGTTGAACCCTTACCCAAATACCCAATTGGACTTGTTCTATAGTGACAGTTTCCCCTTTTGATGCAAGGCTCCCGAGTATGTGACTAACCAATTGCGCGGATCCCAGTACGTGGCTTCAATCACCAACTAATAAGAGTTGTTGGTTGTAAAGTTCTTCAGTTCATCCACGATGAAGATAAAGAAGATGCTTGGTTACAAAACCCAACGATGCACATACACAGCAACTTCTTCAAAAGAGATGAACTAGGGCAAAACTTTGTCTACGATCACAATTTTCTTGAACAGAGTTTGCTCAATGCTTGTGCAACTTGTGAACACTTTGACGGCCCTTAAAACAATCCTTTTATATGCCTAGACTTAGAAGAAAAGAAGGCCCAAAGACATATCCACGGATCCTAAGAAATCAAATCAAAATTTTTTATTTTAGTAAACCTTGATAGATAGAAGGTGTCGAGCAGCTATCAAGAAGGTGTTGAGCTTTAATGATTCAGCACTTCTTCAGCTTGTTTCTTGGACAGACTTGATGACTTCAACACTTGATCTTGAAACCTTGTTTCTTGAAGCATTAAAAACATCTAGAACTACCCAATTACAATTTGAGTGCATTTTCTCAAAGGATTAGCCAATTACATAAAAGAATGACATATGTTCTTTACCAAGTGAACCACATATGTCCTAACAATCTCCCCCTTTGGCAATCTATGACAAAACCACAATAAACAAATGAATATATGAGAGAAGTCATAAATCACTCAACTTATATTCACTTGTTGGATACAATAAAATCTACCCTAACACAAATTCTTGAAAAACCTTTCAAGAAGAGGGTTTATGGCAAGTAGACTTTGACAACCTGTATTTCTGAAACACTTTAAACAAAACTTATCAAGGCATCTTTGTGTGAAGCAGAAATAATAGATTGCATACAAGTATAAGAAAAATATATATAAAGATAGAAAAGAAATAACACATGTAGAGGAAGGTGAAAGAAACATACATCCACATATAGAGAAAATAAGTACAATGTATGTAAAAACTGGTCACAAGACTTAATGTACAAGAACAATGTATCTAATAAGGTAGAAAAGAAAAGATACATCATATCCTCACTACATCCCTCATATCAACACTCTCCCCCTAACAAAAATGTCTTACTCTAACTCTTCCCCTAAGTATGACTACTCTCAATATCCAAAACTACTTCCCTTTTTTGTCACAAGTGACAAAAGGTAAGAGTGTCAAGTAGACATCTCATCGGTAGAACTAGCATCTCTATCATCATCCGAAGCGTCATCATCATCACCATCATCATCATCATCCTCAGCATCAGAATCAGAAGCCACTAAAGGAGGTGGTGGAGGAAAAGCCTTAGGAGCAAAACCACCCATAGTCGCCTGCCATCATGCAATACAACCGACATGAACATTCACCTGATACAACTCAGTAGAGAGTATATCAAGGCAAGCATCCATGCGCTGCAGCTACGCCATGATGTCTCCAAGAGATACATCGCCCATAGAGGTGGAGGGAGCAAATGTGGATGGAGCTAAAAGAGATGGAATCGGACGGGAGGGAGGAGTGGAATCCGGCTGTCGTGACCTAAACTGTGCTACACTACGTTTTATAGTAGCGGCATCTATGATGCACAAATGTATAATACCTACGGAATGTAGAGAGCTTCCAGAGAGAATTTTGAGAGAGAAACCCTAGAGAAAAACAAGATTGACTCATCCACAATCTTCATCATTAGATTCTCCAAATTCCTCTACTCTCACCCTCTCCATTGATATATCCTTGAGAGGTACATTAGCCAAATCCTTATCCCACCATACCCATATCTATGAGAAGGTTTTTTGGTGCTTGGGAAGTAGTTCAGAAGGGACCAATTCATTTTAGTTGATGCAATGGGCGATTGCAGGATTTGATAAGCCAGAGAAGACAAAGTTCGATGTAACCCTATTGGAGCAAGAAGCTTGAAGGGATAACGTGCACTGGGTAGATTAGGCTTAGAGGTCTTCTACTATTCATGTATCCCAACTTCATTCTCTAGTGGATTATTGACCGCTTGGAGAGCGGCGGAGAGGTTTTACACCGAGTACTTCGGTTTTCTCTTCGATAGCACATCGCCATGTTATCTTTGTGTTTGCATCTTTCTTCCCTTTTTCTTTATTTTTAATTACTACTATGATTGTGATTAATTATGGCTTAAAGTGTGTTACTTGTTTAGGTTTAGCTTATATTCATATTCTACACGTATATTGTTTGATTATAAGCTTCTGTTGTTATTTTGTAAATAGGGGGTCTAAACGTTCATTGGTGTTTTACACACTATTTGAACATTCAATATGTGATTGTGATTAATTATGGTTTAGAGTGTATTACCTGTTTGGGTTTAGCTTATATTCATATTCCGCATGTATATTGTTTGATTATAAGCTTGTGTTGGTATTTTGTAAATTGGGGGTCTAAACGTTCATTGGTATTTTACAAACTATTTGAAAATTCAATTGGTATCAGAGCGGGTGCACTTGTTATGGTTTAATTACCTAAGTGCGATCCTTGACCCATTGAGATGGATCGATCTCAATCTCTCAATGCTCCACCATATTTTGATGGAAGCAACTATGGATTTTGGAAAGTCTGCATGAGGGCATTCCTATGTTTAATCGATGAGACTGTTTAGGATGCAGTAGATGTTGGATAGACTAGACCGGAGGCTACCAAATCCATATGGGATAAGGCAACTCTCGCGGCAGCTAACGCTAATAGTAAAGCTTTAAATGCAATTTTTTGTGGTGTTTCTCTTGATGAGTTCCATAGGATTTCTCATGTCACGATTGCCAAGGAGGCATGGCAAATTTTGGAAACAACTTATGAGGGAACTAAAAAGGTGAAGGTTCATTGTGACTGTTCATTGTCTTGTCCATTCCTCTCCCTCACAAACTCACCGTGTTCTTACAAAAATCCTCCATTTTCTTCATCATCTCTTCATCAATCTTCAAGAAAAGGTATAGGTTCTTTACTTTTCTCAAATATTTCATGTTTATAACCCTTAAATTCTTGGATTTTGAGCTTTTGTTGAGTTTTGAAAAATATGATGTTCGAATATGGTTTGGGTATTTTTTGTTGAGTTTGTTATAGGGGTTGACTCAAAAGGTGTAGGACACCAAGCTACAGATGCTCACCACACATTTTGAAGAGCTAAAGATGAGCGAAGACGAGTCTTTTGACTCATTCTACGAAAGCTGAATGAGGTGGTAATCGGGAAGTTCAACTGGGGTAAAAAGACAGAGGACTCAAAAATAGTGAGGAAGCTCCTTCGATCATTATCGAAGAGCTTCCGTGCAAAGGTTACTGCTATTGAAGAGAGCAAGGACCTTGATGATATCAAAGTTCAAGAACTAATTGGCTCACTTCAAACATATGAGCTGTCTCTACCTTCACAAAGGAAGATCAAATCCCTTGCTTTAAAGATGATCAATGAGAGAGTGGAAGCTCACGACTCATCGGATGAGGATGAGGTCGAGAAAGATGTGGCATATCTTGTGAAGAATTTCCAAAAGTTCTTGAAGTTCAAAAAGAATGGAAAGTTTGCTGAGAAAGGAAAATTCCAAAATTTCATAAAGGAGAAAAAGGATTTCAAGAGGAAAGATGGGAAGGATTCTCAATCCTCTCAAGGAGTCACATGCTATGAATGCAATGGTCATGGACATCTCAAGAAAGAGTGTCCCAACTATTTGAGAAGGAAGGGTAAAGTGTATGCTACTACTCTCAGTGACACCGACTCCTCTAATTCAGATTCAGATGTGTAAGGTTGAATTTAATCAACCATTTGTTGGCTTTATTCTGTGCCAAATTTGCTTGTAATTTAGCAATTAGTAATCCTGTATTTAGTTGGTAATCATGTAAGGGTAGTGAGTGAGAGAGTGTGAAGAAATGCTCAAGATTGTGCAAGGATGCAGAGACTCGCGGGTGACTCGCGACTAGCAAGCCGCCAACTACAGCACACAAGTGAAGCGTGCAGAGAAGATGAACAGTCATGCTAGCTGGAGCACTACAAGACAAAAAGTCCAGCTTGGCCATTCTGTTATCTCGCAGCTTGAACTCACGACCCAGTCAAGTCGTGAGACCAAGCCGCTAACCAGCCCTATTTTGAAAAACCTGACTCTTCGTATTCCACTCTCACCCCATTATAAATACCCCTTATACCCACGAAATGTAGAGAGCCTCTAGAGAGAATTTTGAGAGAGAAACCCTAGAGAAAAACAAGATTGATTCATTCACAATCTTTACATAGAGACTCTTGCAAATTCCTCTACTCTCATCCTCTCAATTGTTACATCCTTGAGAGGTTCTTACCCAAATCCTTTCCTCACCATACCCACATCTGTGAGAAGGCTATTTGGTGCTTTGAGAAGCAGTTAGGAAGGGACCAATGGTTATTGGTTGATGCTACGGGCTATAACGAAATCTAGTAAGCTAAAGCAGACAAAGGTTCGGCGCAACCTCGTTGGAGCAAGAAGCTTGGAGGGCTTAGGTACACTGGGTAGATTAGGCTTGGAGGGTCTTTTGCTGTTCATGTATCTCGACTTTATTCTTTAGTGGATTATTGACCGCTTGGAGGGTGGTGGAGAGGTTTTATGCCGAGGGCTTCGGTTTCCTCTTCGATAACACATCATTATGTTGTCCTTGTTTTTGCATCTCTCTTCCTTAATCTTTGCCATTTAATTTCTACTGTAGATGTGATTTTATTTGGTTTATATTGTTTATCAATTCTGGTATAAGCATATAATCATTTTCCGCATATACATTGTTTGATATACAGCTTGAATTGGTAATTTGTAATTTGGGGGTCTAAACATTCATAGTGGTTTATACACTATTTGAACATTCAATATGAAAGCTGTGGTGGAGAGGGAAACTTCTCTGCATTCATGACCATTGCTCCTGTGGAATCTTCAGATGACTTGAGTGTGCTAGTGGAAAAGCTTGGTGAGCACACTGAATTGGAGTCAATAGGGATAGTAGAGGAATCCAATGATGAGGAAGATGAAAGAACAATGGGACTGCAAGAGACCTACAATTCCCTCCTTGAGAAGACTGGTGAATATGTAAAAGTGGCTAAAGCAGTCATTAAGAAAATGAAGAGAGCAGAGCAAGACTACAAGAGTCTTTTAGTCCGATACAAGGAGACTAAGTGAGAAGTCGAGATGCTAAATGGAGAGCTGACCGAAACCTACTCAAAGATAAAATTTCTTGACCTTGAGGTGATTCAAGCTAATGCGAAAGTAGAGCGAGTCTCCTCCAAGGAGCTTAATGAAGTGCTTACTCATCAAAAACCTTTCTTCGACAAAAGCAGATTAGGATATGTTAGTTATTTGGACCCCTTAAAACAACAATTGGATTAACCTAGTTAATTAGCCAAGTTGTTACTTAGTCAAATTATGCAATTCTAGGTTAAAACAGTCAAACAATCATATCAATTAGAAAGCAGCAAAATATAAAGAACACAAAGATATGATGACCCAGGAAACCACACGGTAAAAACCTGGGGAGGATTTACCAGCTATCCTTAAGTAAACTTGAATCCATTATACGAAAGAATCGAAGTTCATACAAAAGACTTACAAGCTCCCCGCTTGACTTCCTAATGCTACCCACCAGTAGAACTTACTGACACGACCATGTGCAAGCTCCAAATCCACGGACTCCTTCTTTCTTGGACTCTTCAATCAAGTACAAGCACCCCAGCTTGTGTATCTTTAAGTTCTTGAATCTGCAACTGAATGATTACCAAGTTCTTAACATAATCTTGAATCTTGGAAACCCTAAGTATATGTGAAGGAAAGCTCCTCAATGATCTCACAAGAGATTCACATAAACAGCAATATGAGCAACAAAGACTTAGAGAGGTTTGGGTACAAAACCCTAGATACAAAAGAGGCACTCTCTTCTCTCTCTCCAAAAG